>NC_133328.1:537194738-537494738 GCF_042186555.1 Aquarana catesbeiana | reverse complement strand
CTGTTCTAGAACGATAATGCCACAGCTCTTCATTTTGCTTCTACTCAAGGAGCAACTGAAATTGTCAAGTTCATGCTCTCTTCCTACACTGGGGATAAGAATATAGTTGACTTGCCAGATGGAAATAATGAAACACCACTACACAAGTAAGAAATGTACTACTAATATTTTTGGTAGGTGCTGGTGCAATGTAACTGTGTAACATAGCCTCAGTTTGTTTAATCCCTTAGGAATCCTGGTGAGGAAATCTCTGTTCTAAAAAGAGAACCAACCTGGCCTAAAATATGCTGGTGAAGGCATCATTTGGTGTCTGCAAGTATCTGTTTTTATTTTCAAATTGAATCCTGTTTCCTTGTGGAACCCTTGAACCCTAGGTCCAAGCCCACTGTATACATGGCTTTGACTTTTCCTTAGGTTCGGATTAAAAACACCCATTGCTGCATTAGGCCCTGTATCTTATACTGAAACTGTCAAATGTCAAAGTCTCTGCTGCACAGTCAGATTCTGTCATTTGATAGTTAACAGTAGGGGGCAGAGCTTTTTCTTAACTGAGAAAGAAGTCAAGTCCTTGGCATACAGCTTGACTTCGCATGGGCACAGGGGTCAGTAGCTTTACAGTCAGGACCATAAATATTGGAACATCGACACAATTCTAATCTTTTTGGCTTTATTAACCACTACAAAGGATTTGAAATGAAACAAACAAGTGCTTTAACTGCAGACTTTCAGCTTTAATTTGAGGGTATTTACATCCAAATCAGGTGAACGGTCTAGTAATTACAACTGTTTGTATATGTGCCTCTCACTTTTTAAGGGACCAAAAGTAATGGGACAAATTACCAATCATCCATCAAACTTTCACTTTTTAATACTTGGTTGCAAATCCTTTGCAGTCAATTACAGCCTGAAGTCTGGAACGCATAGACATCACCAGACGCTGGGTTTCATCCCTGGTGATGCTCTGCCAGGCCTCTACTGCAACTGTCTTCAGTTCCTGCTTGTTCTTGGGGCATTTTCCCTTAAGTTTTGTCTTCAGCAAGTAAAATGCATGCTCAATCGGATTCAGGTCAGGTAATTGACTTGGCCATTGCATAGCATTCCACTTCTTTCCCTTAAAAAACTCTTTGGTTGCTTTTGCAGTATGCTTCAGATCAATGTCCATCTGCACTGTGAAGCGCCGTCCAATGAGTTCTGAAGCATTTTGCTGAATATGAGCAGATAAATTTCGCCCGAAACACTTCAGAATTCATCTTGCTGCTTTTGTCAGCAGTCACATCATCAATAAATACAAGAGAACCACTTCCATTGGCAGCCATACATGCCCACGCCATGACACTACCACCACCATGTTTCACTGATAAGGTGATATGCTTTGGATCATGAGCAGTTCCTTTCCTTCTCCATACTCTTCTCTTCCCATCACTCTGGTACAAGTTGATCTTGGTCTCATCTGTCCATAGGATGTTGTTCCAGAACTGTGAAGGCTTTTTTAGATGTTGTTTGGCAAACTCTAATCTGGCCTTCCTGTTTTTGAGGCTCACTATTGGTTTACATCTTGTGGTGAACCCTCTGTATTCACTCTGGTGAAGTCTTCTCTTGATTGTTGACTTTGACACACATACACCTACCTCCTGGAGAGTGTTCTTCATCTGGCCAACTGTTGTGGAGGGTGTTTTCTTCACCAGGGAAAGAATTCCTTGGTCATCCACCACAATTGTTTTCTGTGGTCTTCCGGGTCTTTTGGTGTTGCTGAGCTCACCGATGCATTCTTTCTTTTTAAGGATGTTCCAAACAGTTGATTTGGCCACACCTAATGTTTTTGCTATCTCTCTGATGGGTTTGTTTTGTTTTTTCAGCCTAATGATGGCTTGCTTCACTGATAGTGACAGCTCTTTGGATCTCATATTGAGAGTTGACAGCAACAGATTCCAAATGCAAATAGCACACTTGAAATGAACTCTAGACCTTTTATCTGCTCTTTGTAAATGGGATAATGATGGAATAACACACACCTGGCCATGGAACAGCTGAGCAGCCAATTGTCCCATTACTTTTGGTGCCTTAAAAAGTGGGAGGCACATATGCAAACTGTTGTAATTCCTACACCGTTCACCTGATTTGGATGTAAATACCCTAAAATTAAAGCTGAAAGTCTGCAGTTAAAGCACATTTTGTTCATTTCATTTCAAATCCATTGTGGTGGTGTATAGAGCCAAAAAGATTAGAATTGTGTAGATGTCCCAATATTTATGGACCTGACTGTACATGAGCACAGGAGTCTGTTTCAAGATTAAAACTGGTACTTGCAGGCAACACTTTTGTTACATGTGCCACTTTTTATGCCATGTCAGGTTCACCTGCCCTGGTCTAAAGCACAAATTAGAAAACCCAAAGGTGAGGTGTGTGTGTGTGTGGGGGGGCTGGACAGTGAAAACTCCAAGGCAGGCCGGAGAGCCAAGAATTATGGTATCTCACCAGTTGAACTCCCAAGAATTATCCAATGTGTGGCCATGAAACTCCATCTATTTTTAAGATATCCTTGTATGTGGTCTAGCACCAGGGCCGGCCTTACCATGGGTCCCAGTGGGTCCATGGGACCCAGGCGGCAGTTTGAGCGGGGGCAGCCATGACTCGGCAGCCTTGCCTCCACCTCTATATGTCCTGACTCCTGCGTGTAAGTAGAAGAGATGTATCACTCATTGCTGCCCAGCACCCGGTAATGGCATTAGCTCTCAGTCTGACAGTGTTGCGGCCATGGCTGCAGCCGCCAGCCAGGCAGGAATAACAGGCACAAGCAGCCAGCATTATACAAAATACACCGCCGACGCGGTACCATCTCTGCCTCCAGCTCAGACCAGCATACAGTGTCAGGGTGTCTGTCACCTCCTTTCCTCCTGTGTACATTTCTGGGGAGCGGCCGAGTGGTATGAGCGGAGTGGGGTGGGTATGCCTTGTGGGGCGGCGCATGGGTTAGGGAGCAGAGCAGGTTTCCCAGCTGAAGGGCTTGGAGCACATTACACAGCAAAGCACAGGCACAGCACAAGTACCCGCTGATCACCGACACCACCAGTGCTGCAAGATGGAATAAGAGGCTCAGGTACAACTTTGCCAGCTGGTAAGTTCTATTTTCATAGTAAATCTAGGTAATGTGAGTGGCAGGCTGGTTTAGTTGGTGGCTGTATGTATGTTTACTCAGCCCAGGGCAAGTCCCTCCCACTTGCCGACCTCGAATGATGGCCTCCCAGTCTCCCAGTCTGCTTCTCGGAAGTGTCCGTGACGGTTGGATCCGACTTGAAAGGGAGATAAGATTATTGGATAGAAAGTTTGTTGCATGAACAACAAACTATTCTAGATAATCACTTCTTCCTGATTTCTATCAGAAATATTTTAAGTTCTTATAAAATCTAGAAATAGTTTATATATTTGCATTACAATTTGCCTGTTGTAGAGTATATAGATCATTATAAATGGCAAAGCTGATAATGATAAACAGTATAATGAATAAAACATAATAGAAAGAGAATTTCTTTTGAACAAAAGTAAACTGCATTTACTGTAAGAATTTAATTTGGTTACACAAAGTAATATAAGGAAGTAGAAATGAATGTTCCTTGTGAAGCTTTTGTGACAGTGTATCTTATAACACTGAACTAATAATGAAACATTAAAAATCCTTAAAAATTTGATAACGTATCAGTAGCCTTAATGTACTAATTTAGCAATATATCAATAAAAAGCAGAATATAAATTATAGAAGGCAATAAATGTTATGGTTGAATGCCTCATAAACCGCATCTCCTGCCTGTCCATCTGTTGGTTTTTAGTAATTTATGGTGACTGTGTATGGAAATATCAGCTCACAATATCTAATAGCTCTTGGAATACATTTTTATAAAAGAAAGCGTTATAATACTTTGGATTTGTCAGAACGTTTGAATTGTGGAAAATGTCCTCTGAGTTTATTGGTGGGAAGATTAAAAAAATTAACCATGCATAACAGGCAGATATAAAAAAATAAAAAATACAACTGAATGCAGTCGTTGTTCCTGCAAAAAATTAATCAAATGTATGTTTACATGTAACTAACATAACTATCCTTATCTAACTTGACATATTGATTTACTAAAACTGGAGAGTGCATAATTTGGTGCAAATGTGCATAGTAGCCAATCAGCTTCTAACTTGTTTAACAGTTTGTTCCATTAAGCTTTGACAATAAAATCTAGAAGCTGATTGGTTTCTATGTAGAGCTGCACCCGATTTTGCACTCTCCTGTTTTAGCAAATCAACCCTATTGACTTCCTAACTCCTATCATCACTTATGCCATACGAAATTAAAAAATTCAGCCTGTTCAGAAGGGACCAGGCGAATTTTGATCCATGTATGGACAACTGATCGCCCTCTGTACACCAGCCTTGTTGGATTTCCCCGCTCGATCAGCACTGCAAGCTTTAGCCTACAATGCTGATCTGTGTATTTGGACAGTGGAGAAGTCTCTCTGCTGTCAGAATACAATAGCTCAGCAGGGAGGGTTCCCCCATCCATCTGGAGTGTGTGGATGGAGGAATCAAGTCCATTTTTTTCGCTTAACCTGCTGGTTGAACGGGAAAAGCTGATTCATCTTTAGACTACCTTACACAGCAACACACAGACTTGGAGAGGAAGGGACTGCCCCGGGTGCCACCCATTGGGGGGTGTCAAGCCGGCTGCCCTACTTTAAAGTTAGGAAAACATTACTGACAACCCCTTCTTTATACACCACTCCTCCTGTGTCACTCTCCATGTAAATCGAAGCCTCTAATACCTCAATTAATGCTGCTCGTTCTGGTCGCTCTCCTCCTCCCACTCCGCCTCCTCCTTGAGTGTAGCTTTTGATTGGAGGAGGAGAGCAGTCATGTGACCGTCAATGAAGCAGCTGAGGAGAGCAGTCACATGACTGTCCACAATAGAGCGGAGTTAATTGAGGTATTTAGAAGCTTCGATTTACAATGACAGTGACACAGGAGGAACGGTGTATGAGATGGGGCTGACAGTGACATTTTCTCAACTTTAGAGTATGCTGGCAATGCTGTCCCAGGAGACTGGGGGTCTCCTGGGAGTGCAGGGGGGGCTTTATAATGAAAGGAGGCTGTGTACTGTGCAGAGGTCCACGTAATGTGCAGGGGGTCTGTGTGTGCAGGGGGTCCGTGTGCTGGGCAGGGGGTCCGTGTACTGTTCAGGGGGTCCATGTACTGTGCTGGGGGTCTGTGTACTCTATAGGGGTCCACATAATGTGCAGGGGGTCTGCGTGCTATGCAGGGGGTCTGCGTGTTGTGCAGGGGGTCCACGTGCTGTGCAGGGAGTCCGCGTACTGTGCTGGGGTCCGTGTGCTGTGCTGGGGGTCCGTGTGCTGTTCTGGGGGTCCGTGTGCTGTGCTGGGGGTCCGTGTGCTGTGCTGGGGGTCCGTGTGCTGTGATGGGGGTCCGTGTGCTGTTCTGGGGGTCCGTGTGCTGTGCAGGGGGCCTGTGTGCTGTGCAGGGGATCCGTGTACTGTGCAGGTGGCTGTGGAAAGTTTTTTTCCTGAAATTTCCCTCTTAAAATTAGGGTGCATGTTATACACCGATAAATACGATAAATTACATCTAACAGAGAAATCAGCAGTCCTGTTTGGCAGAGGTTTATAAAACACAAATGTGACTGGACAGGATAAGAAATCTTTTGCAAATAAGACAGCTTAAATATGTGTATTTCAACTGTTTATTTTCTGCCTGCCTGGATTTCAGCTTTCCATTTTAAATTTCCCTGTGCAAGGAGCTTGAGCTTTACTAGTTTGATGTCTTATATGTCGAACATAGGGCGATGTCCCCCCTTTTTGTAAAGGTTAAACCTCTCTGGAGGCTATGACCCATGTTTGAGAGAGTATTAGCTATTGCTCTGCAATTTATTGCATTGTTTTAACATGTCTGTGTTTTTGAATTCATATATATTTTGTGTATAATAAAATATTTATATTCAATTTTATGATTGGTGTCTACAAAGTCCATTTTTCCACTTCCTTTGCTTTTTTGAAAATTTGTAGATTTAGGACGTTGGCACTGCCCTATCTATGAAACCTCCACAGTCCATCCTGTGGTGAGGTTTGGTATTCCGTTTTTCGCTTTAATTATTTTATAGTTTGAAGTAAACATGAAACTTAATATTTCATATTTGGCATTTTGCCATTGTGTTGCATGTCCTTATCTCTTTTATTGCTTTTTCCCAATATTTACTTTGCTTTTGTTTTTCCAACAGATCGTGTTTGTTTGACCATGCTGACCTGGCAGAATATTTAATATCTATGGTAAATATTTAATGCACTATATAAATCAAAAACAGTTTTGGCGGCAATTGTTCAAAAACAACTGCGGCAGCACAGTGGTGTAGTGGTTAGCACTCTCGCTTAGCAGTAAGAAGGGTTGCTGGTTCGAATCCCAACTATGACACTACCTGCCTGGAGTTTGCATGTTCTCCCTGTGCCTGTGTGGGTTTCCTCTGGGTACTTAAGTTTCCTCCCACACTCTAAAGACATGCTGGTAGGTTTATTGGCTTCTGTCCAAATAGGCCCTAGTATATGAATGTGAGTTGGGGATCTTGGATTGTGGGCTCCTTGAGGGTAGGGACCGATGTATGTGTGGAGTGCTGCATAAATTGACTGTGCTATATGGGTACCGTAAAATAAATAATAATATAATAGATGAGCATCTTAATGAGACACAATGTACAGGGATAGGGACAATTGTAGACACACACCCACACTTACTCAGGTTGAATTGGATGGACTGGTGTCTTTATTCAACCTTACTAACTGTAATACTATGTAAAAGCCCAACTTCAGCAAAAACTTTTTTTTTTTGCTTTGGTCTTTGAAGTTAGGAAAGGTTAATGTTTCTGTTTTAATCAATGATTTAAAATGCTGTTTATGTCTTCACTGAGGATTTGTTTTTGGATTTAATGCTGTCTGTGTCTCCATAGAGGAGTTACCTCCTATTTTTCTGGGGACTTGGACAGCAATACAATTCTGACAAAGGTTCTAAACCTATTTTTAAAAAAATATTCTTTGCTGCCATAGGGAGAGGTTACCATCTTCCCTGCTCCATCTGACACCTGCCACATAAACAGGACGTTAGAAAAAGATCTCCCACATAGGGACACAGACAGGAATTAAACAAAAAAACTTTAACCACTTTATCTAAAAGTTAAGAAAAAAGCTTTGACTAGATTTGGACTTAGATTTATGAAAATGTATTACCACAGTATACTCTATATGATCAATACAGGTATGAGGTACTCAGCATGGTACTGTATAATTATATACTGTAGATCTGGGTCAAATGTAGTTGAGTCATTAAAGTGTTTGTAACCCTAACAGTTACATACACTGCTAGTCCCTCACTTGTATGCATCCATAATGTACTGTATAAGTTTTTGTTAAAATTACGTGACTCGCGGCCACTCTACATCCCTGATCCAGGGCTATAGAGATCTCCCTCTGACATCAGCTGGGGAGGTCACGTGGTCGCTCAACCCTTCCTGCTGTAGCCCTGGATCGGAGATGTAAGGTGCCCGCGAGTCACGTGACCAGCCTGAAGATGCATGTAAAAAAGGTATTTAGAGGCATTGTTTTTAACAAAAATGCTTACAGTACATTATGGCTCCATCCAAGTAAGGGGCTGGCAGTAAATTTTTTTTAAAGTTAACTTTTCCACTAACAACAGCAGGAGGGGAGCCGAGATAGCTCACACAGAAGGGGGGATAGGAAAGGGTACTGATAAAGTAACCAAAGGTCAGACTTTAAAGGCATAGAAACAATGGAGAAATAACAAAAATGATATTTATAATATTTATTGAAAAATTTAATCGTATAAACACAGTGTACAAAAAAGATAAAAAACATGAAAGTGATACAGTTTGTACAATGAGCCCTTGTGCGTCTACGCGTTATGCCGTTAGGCTTCTTCAGGACACGATCAAGGTTCAGAGACGTAACAAAAAAAAGAAAAAAAAGAACAAATCTCACTATCTTCAAGTTGATTAAGCCTCATGTACAAATTCCCAGTAGCTGGAAAATTTCCAAAAGTGTGGAATACTTATGGCAAATGGTATGTATACTTCAGGTAATGCTATAACAGGGGCAGGTGTCTCCAAGGGGCATACCCATGTGTCTTACTACCCATGCATTGCATGCTAGTTTGAGCTGTATTACACGTCGCTAGCTTTGCTGAACTTTATTAGGGCTGTTTCCCCCTTTGGATCCTGGACTTTCCAGTATTACTCTTCTGGTGGTCATTCATTTGCTTGGATACAAGACACACACCTGCCCCTGTTATAGCATTACCTGAAGTATACATACCATTTGCCATAAGCACTCCACACTTTTGGAGATTTTCCGGCTGCTGGGAATTTGTATATGAGGCTTAATAAACTTGAAGATAGTGAGATTCATTCTCTTTTTTCTTTTTTGTTACTTCTCTGAACCTTGATCGTGTCCTGGAGAAGCCTAATGGCGAAACGCGTAGATGCACAAGAGCTCATTGTACAAACTGTATCACATTCATGTTTTTTATCTTTTTTGTACACTGTGTTTATACAATGAACTTTTTTCAATAAATATTATAAATATTATTTTTCTTATTTCTCCATTGTTTCTATGCCTTTAAAGTCCGACCTTTGGTTGCTTTATCAGTACCCTTTCCTGTTTCCCCTAATTTACGGATGTGGCATTATGAGTGCTTCCCTCTTTTAAACTCACACAGAAGACACACAAGCTGACAGGCAGGGAGAGGGGGGGAGAGGAGGAGAATAGAACAGAGGAGAGCTGTGGCTGATGGAGGCACGTAAACTGACCATGGTGTCAGGGCTCAGCAGCCATGATAAACCGTGGTCAGTTTAGAGCGGGGAGGGTAGAAACTGGCAGGATCAGACAGAAGGTAAAAAAAAGCTTTAGTATGCAGCTCCTCTCGCAGCCCCCTTAATACTTACCTGAGCCTGATCGCGATTCAGCGATGTGCACGAGAGCAGCTGCGCTCCTGGGTCTCTGCTCCATCATAGGCTGTCAGGCCATTGGCTTCCATTGTTGTCAATCACAGCCAGTGAGGAGGGAGTGGAGGTGGGGCTGAGCCCCGCTCTGTGTGTCTTATGGCCAATCAGAGCAGAACTCAGGAGTTGTTCATGCACGAGTGCCCCATAGCCAGTGACTTGTTATATGGGCACATTCCCCTTTTCTCCAACTAACTGCTTAGCTATGAAAAAGAAAGGAAGGCCGCACAACAACAGGAACGATCCAACGTGATTTATTCCAAACAAAAGTCAAATTACAGCCACCAAGACAATGACACAGGACCCAGGAGGTGATGCGTTTCACACTGTTAACAGTGCTTCTTCAAACCTGCGGCACAACTGAAGCATTGAGCCTTTTAAAGGCTCCATCCCCCGTACAGGTGTGGGATAATGCAATCAGTCGTGCCGGATGTCTGACAAGCGGATCCTAAAAACCTGTACATCTATACCTCTGTGTAAAAACCCCCATAACATATATTATCCAGTGTTACAAATTAAAATATAGCATAACATATAACCCGTATATAAAGATTAACACTAGAACAAATATATAAAGTAGACACATAATATATACACAAGAGAAAATGCATACACTAGGAAATGAAAATAAATGACATAAAACCATAGTTCAAGTTTACCTAAAATAGATACATGTATAACTTAGGATATAAAAATCCTATATGGACAGGATAGGAATATGTTACTTTATATATATATGTGTAAGTATATTAATCCATGTGATAAAATCAAGAAAAAAGAAAAGAAAAAAGCAAGAAAGTCTCAATATTATAAAATAAACAAACCAATTAATATCGTAGACCTGGGGAAGAAGAAAAAATCGTAATGGGATATTATGGGGCACGGGATGATAATGGTGAAACCTCATCGTAAATGGTAAAGCTGGCGCAGACAACTACTGTTACAGATACACCACGCACCAACTCTAACTTACAGTGCCTTGCAAAAGTATTCACCCCCTTGGCATTTTCCGTGTTTTGTTGCCTCATAACCTGGAATTAACATGGATTGTTTGAGGATTTGCATCATTTAATTTACAGAACATGCCCACAACTTTGAAGATGATTTTTTTTTATTGTGAAGCAAACAACAAATAGGAAAAAATAATAGGAAGAGTCAATGTGCATAACTATTCACCCCCCTAAAGTCAATACTTTGTAGAGCCACCTTTTGCAGCTATCACAGCTCCAAATCACTTTGGATAAGTCTCTATGAGTTTGCCACATCTTACCACTGGGATGAGCTATGAGTAAGCACTTGGACAAGTGTGAAACGCGTTAGCCTATTATCTGTACACTCTGTCTATGATGTCCTGTATCTGATGCGTTCCTGATTTTAAAATAAAGAAACTTGGATTATTACTTCCTGGAGTGCGGCTGTCCAGATATTCTCGTTTGCACATAGTCTCTACTAGCATGAGCCAGCACCTGGAACCTCTCATCTCTGGAGAGCAAGATCAGCTTTACACCTGGTGAGACCTAAACTAGTGCGGGGATAACTTTTGTATTGCTTTAGCAGTGTGTTTGGGGTCATTGTCCTGCTGGAAGGTGAACCTCCGTCCTAGCCTCAAATCACACACAGAGTGGTACAGGTTGTGCTCAAGAATATCCCTTTATTTAGCACCATCCATCTTTCCCTCAACTCTGACCAGTTTCCCAGTCCCGACTGCTGAAAAACATCCCCACAGCATGATGCTGCCACCACCATGTTTCACTGTGGGGATGGTGTTCTTTGGGTGATGTGATGTGTTGGGTTTGCACCAGACATAGCGTTTCCTTTGATGGACAAAAAGTTACATTTTAGTCTCATCAGACCAGGGCACTTTCCTCCATACATTTTGGGTGTCTCCCACATGCTTTTTCGCAAACTCAAAACGTGCCATTTTATTTTTTGCTGAAAATTTTGTGCAGGGCCTGTTCTAAACACGGGAAAAATTTGCCACTTTACAGGCATACTATAGACACCCCCCAGGTACAAAATTTAAAGGAATATTTCACTTTTATTGTTTCACTTTAAGCATTTTTGAAATCACTGCTCCCAAAAAAAACTGACATTTTTAAAACTTTTTTTGCATTGATACATGTCCCTTGGGGCAGGACCCGGGTCCCCAAACAATTTTTATGACAATAACTTGCATATAAGCCTTTAAGATGAACACTTTTGATTTTTCATGTTAAGTCTGAACATCCCAAACACACCATCAGAGGCATCCCCTTAGGACAGTTTTTGCGCTTGAAGAGTATTTGCAGTGATGAATCACAATTTAACAAGGAGGCTAGTGCCTTATTCAAACATTTTCTAGACAGGACTACCCCGGGTGGATGCTCAATCGAGCTTACAACATTGCCAAACATAAAAGTAGAAATGAGCTAGTGACCACTAATGTGAGTAAAAAAGTGGATCCATATAAGAATAAATTAACTTTATCTACTCCGTTTAGCATGGAATTTAGGGAGGTTCATGCTATTATTAATAAATATTTACCAATTCTTTATATGGATAATGCATGTGCAAACATTCTAGAAAATGGTATTAATATAATGCCCTGAAGGGCACCAACACTAGGTCAATCTTTGTCACCCAGTTTCTATGACAACAGAAGTAGAACCCAGTCATTTACATGGCTCCACTTTAAAGGGAACTTTAAATGTGGGTCATCAGGCTGCCCCTTTTGTAGTCATACTCTGGGGGGAAAAATGTTTAGAGCATCATCCAGTCAAAGGGAATATGAGATTAGATCCTTCTACAACTGCAACACTAATTACATTATATACTCGGTCACCTGTGATATATGTTATGTACAGTATGTAGGTCAGACGAGACGATTGAGAGATCGTTTCTATGAACACATTTATAGTGTGGTCAAAAATAAAGGAACTAACATAGCCAAACACTTTAGAGAGTGCCATGATGGCAACATTACTGCCATGAAAGTCCAGGTCATAGAAAAAGTTTGTGTACCAAAAAGAGGGGGGACGTCTTTCGTATGTTATGCCATAGGGAAGTCATCTGTATCCATCAGCTCCAGACTCGCATCCCTTCTGGTCTTAACTTTGAGTGGGATGTCAGCCATTATTATGACTAGGGATATAATTTGATTGTTATGGATTTATAATGATCTGAGATATTATAGTAGCATTTGGTCATTATTGACTTCAATGATATATATTTGATATTGAATTGATTGTTTGTCAGATATGGCCCCCACATGTTTCCATGTGTATACATATTCACTCAATGACAATATATTGCTATGCTTCAGTTGTGCTGCAGGTTTGAAGAAGCACTGTTGACAGTGTGAAACGCATCACCTCCTGGGTCGTGTGTCATTGTCTTGGTGGCTGTCATTTGACTTTTTTTTTTAATAAATCACAGATCATTCCTGTTGTGCAGCCTTCCTTTCTTTTTCATTGATCATCGGTGGCGAGCCGCGGCTTGCACCCAGTGCATTCGGAGTGCAATGATTGCTCACCTGGAGCGGCGATGCTTTCTTTGAACTAACTGCTTAGATAGTTTGAAAAAATTCTACGCTAAAGCCCCAATTAATTGCCTAAATCTCTTGTCAAGTGACACACTTGGTGACCAACTCATTTATTTTTTTACTCGATAGCAGAGGCGTAACTAGAAACTTCAGGGCTCCGGTGCAAGAAATCAAGCCCCCCCCCCCTGAAAAGCATGATTTTGATACTATATTTTTTTCCACTGTACAACAAAGTAAAATATTTCTGTTTCTGATTTCAACTTTAAGGGGTGTTGTAACGGTGGTACTTGAGGGGGGGGGGGTTGTAGCGGTGGTATTGGAGGGGGGGTTGTAGCGGTGGTACTGGAGGAGGGGTGGCGGCGGTGGCATTGGAGGGGGGTTGTAGTAGTGGTACTGGAGTGAGGGTGGCGGAGGTGGTACTGGAGGGGGGATGGCGGCAGTGGTACTGGAGGGGGGAGTTAGCGTTTTTACTGGAGGGGGGGTGGTAGTGTTTGTACTGGAGGGGGGTGGTAGTGTTTGTACTGGAGGGGGGATGGTAGTGTTTGTACTGGAGGGGGAGTGGTGGCGGTGGTACTTGAAAGGGGGTGGCAGTGCCATCCTCTCCCACCAACACCTCTGCCTGTTACTGATCCCACACCCCCACCACTGATCTCATCCCTATTTCCCCCCCACATCATCACCTCTGTTGTAGTGGTGATGGATGGGGCGGGGGGATAGGGATGAGATCAGTGGTGGTGGTGGGGGGATGGGATCAGTAAGAGGCAGAGGTGGTGGAGGTTGGCATTGACTGCTGTGCAAAATGTCACGACTTACCGCCAATCAATCGATTCCCCCCTCAGAAATGATCCTTCACCGTGCCTCCTCCAGGAATGCCTTGGCTCATGGGTAGATGGGCCGTAGACGGGACAGTACTCCACGCATTCGCAGAGGGGAGAGCTCCTCCCCCGCCTTCACTCAATTGGTCTGCTGACTTTTTTTCAGTGTCCTCCCCACCTCCCTACATTCTCTCTGTCTTTAGATAGGCAGGGGTGGTCCACACACACAGTCTGTCTCAGTGCTGCTCTGCCTTCTCTTTCCTCAGTGGGTGAAAGCCCCCCTCCCTGCGGCATGGACCAACAGATGACGAATGGACACCGACACACACTCACACACTGGACAGTCAGGTGGGCCTCTCACGCGGCGGGCGGGCTCCTCACAGTCACACTGACGAACGTGTGGTTGGCGGGCCCCCCTGAAGTGGCTGAGAACTACAGGGCTCTGTCGCAAGTGCGACTGTTGTGACCCTATTAATTCCGCCACTGCTCAATAGGATAAGGGTTCTTCTTCAGGTGACCACAACACTGGCTGCATGATGTGGACACTTCCTACTGTCTGTCCTCTCAGGCACCAGGATATTGCATGTAATGATGTTATGAAGCGCTTGTAGTAGTTAGCTCCTTGTATATGTGTGACTGTGGGGAGGGGAAGGCCCACGACTGCAGATGATTGTCCCATAAATACCAGATTCTATCACGCCAGCGCTCATCACTCTTCTGAATTTAAATCCACACCTTAATATAATCATCACGGAATGTGTTATGGCAGATGTTGATTTTCCAAAAACAGGTTTGAAGGTGTGAAAGTTGGATGGGTTACATTATCTTACCATTCATCTGCATATGTACTAATCATTCGAGTCACACTGCTGAAGGTGTTAATTGTTATTTAATAAGTGGGATAGAGATGTTTAACCTCTTCTCACTGAGCGCGTGCAAATATGCAGCCTCTCGGCAGCTGGACCTTGGCGCAGAGCGGCTGCATATTTGCAATAGTGCCGAGAGCATGCGCCTGCGTACTCCTGGCACAGTTACCAGTGGCTATTGGAAAGCTCCCGTTCGATGCTTGCGTTTGGGTAATTTCCGATCATTTGACCACTGTGACACCCAATCACGGTGGTTACATGGCCATAAGCCCCACCCCACCTCCTGGAATTATAAACCCCTTAAAGGGTCGGCAGGCGCTGCCCTAAGGGGTTAAAAGGCATTATATGTGTCAAAAGCTTCCACTCCTTTTAAGGGATGAGCTATCCAGTTTGATGTAGATGGCCACTTTTACACTTTTAGTGAATGGGTTGTCTTCTCTTTCTAAAATGTGCACCTCACGGTCTTCAAAAGCATGTCCCTTTTCCTTAAGGCATGGGAGAACTGCTGAGTTCTGACTTGTAGAATTTGCCCTCCTATGTTGAGCCAGTCACTTGGTGAGAGGTTGTTTTTCCTCCCTAAATGTACATCCCAGCTACCTTTAGTGCTGTCAGAATACATTCATTTTCATCAAACCTTTACACAGGTCGCCTAGTGCATCCTGTTGTGATTTTAATAACCTTGCTGAAGCCCTGAAGAAGGGCGGCATTTTCCTCACAAAATGCATTGGCTGTATTTGATGCTCTTAACTATTAAATGTTTCGAAAAGGCTTTCAAGTAAGATAACGTAACCTCTTCCTTTGTTGCTATCCGAAAATAATCAACTTTCATTTCTAGCGGTCTAACACTATCGCACACATCAGGTAGACAATAAGTCACCCCTTTCCTTGACATATAACACACATTCCAAAAAGTATAATTTGTTATTCTGTGCTTTTTCCACAACAATTTGTTGTTTTTGTTCACTGAGTTTATGGGGTTGATTTACTAAAACTGGAGAGTGCAAAATCTGATGCAGCTCTGCATAGAAATGAAAATCAGCTTCCAGGTTTTTGTCAAAGCGTAATTAAACACGCTGAAGTTAGTAGCTGGTTGGCTACCAGTAAAATCTTGGTTTGAGAGTAACTTGGTTTGAGAGCATTTTGCAAGACAAGCAACATTTATAAATACATTTTGCCTTGATATACAAGCGATGCCTTGATATACAAGTAGCGTCATGTCAAAACTGAGTATAAAAGAGAAGAGAGGTGCCTCCAAGTGTAGCAATATGGTTACATTTAATGAAGGTACAACATTTAGCAACATATTTCTACACTTAGCGGCGCCTCTCTTCTCTTTTATACTTTGTAGCTCCTGCTGGAGTTTGCTTCTAATCCCCTTGTGGAGGCTTCCATTTGTGGATGGACATTTTATGGTTACACAACCGATCACATTTCTATAATCTTTTTATGCAGACTATCATTTGAGTTTCCATTATTTCTTATAGGGAAATTCGCTTTGATCTACGAATGCTTTGGATTACAAGCATGTTTCTGGAATTAATTATGCTCGTAATCCAAGGTTTTACTGTAGTGTACAGCTGCACCAGATTGTGCACTTTCCAGTTTGTGCACTTTCCTGATTTAGAAAATCAACCCCTATGTGTTTAATAGGGATGTCAGGACCTGGGACTGTACCTGTGACCTCTGCTGTGTCTGGCAATGTCTCTTCTTGCTGAGCCACCAAGGGTGCCAGACAGCTCCCTGGATAATTCCTTCAACGATCTTGCCTTGAAGCTTATTTCTCTTGAGCCTTTGACTCTTTGCTTCTCCGATGAACTTCCTATTTTGGCCATGATTTTGCATTTCCAGTTTGCCACATTATTGTGCTCTCTGCAGCCAATATCTTTTTCTTGTCACTCCTGCTGCTGTCCGTATCTCTGCTACCATTCACCTGCAACCACTTGTTACCTACCTTTAGCCTGTTTACTGACTATGCTTTGGCTTGATCTGTACCTGTTATATCTCCTACTGGACCCTGGCTTGCTCACCTTCTGGTGGGGTGATCCTGAAGACCGCGACCTGGTGCTAACATGCAACAAAACCCATCTCCACCATCAGGAGCTCTGGTGAACACCAGCTAGTTCTTACAACCAGCACCTCTGGTGAGCCTTGTCATCTGCCAGGGTGACCTGCTGTTGCACTTTTCTAGCTGGTTGGTTGGAGCCTCTCCACTGCTATAGCTACTGGTCTCTGAGCCTGACCCCTAACAGTGACAAGAAGCCTATCTTTCCGATGTTGTAATATTGACCCATGTATTAGATACATACCTGAACCAATGACTTGGTGTTATTCCCCTGAAATAATTGAATGCTATCTTCACCACTTCTATGTACAGGTTAGCTACAATGGTAGATAACACAGCCATGTTTCTGTCTGTAGAAGTTATCTTTGTATTTGACGTAAAGGTCCTGCAAGGAAATACTTGGCTTGGCTTAAGTTCTGTTCAATGATCAAGCTTCATTTCTTTTCAGATGTTACTTTACAGTCTCAATAGCCTTTGCAGTTGTAATACAAGAGAAGAGGGATGTGACATCTTTTGAAACTCTTGTGTCTTCTGGCTCGGGATTACTGTCTGTTACTACCTGTATGGATAGATTAAAGAAGTAGCTTGGATAGGCTACAAAATGTTGTCAACATTACATACAAAGTCCAGTTGAACTATTTCTAGCTATACCATGACCTGGATAAATAATAATCTTCACAGGCATGGTGTCACAAAGAGGCCACCAATAGGTGGGCACAGACTGCAGTGAGGATCACCAGTTGACAAACCTGGAAGCAGCATTAGTGATGAACACTGACAGCGGATTTAGATGAGTGTAAAAGAGCTCCACAAAAGTATTTTTTAAACCAGTGAGGTGTTGGGGAAGGGGAATAGGAGGAGTTTCAGATTTCCCCAGTGATAGATAAATGCAATCACCTTCAGGCTAATATCATCTGAGTTCATTTGGACCATAAGCAGACATTCTGATAGCAGTACGCCAAGTTTAATTTTACATGGACAACCAGGATGTATAAATACATCTACAATAGAGCACAGAGTAGAAATGAAATAGAATATAGTCTAAATATTCTTCTCTCTTTTGACCCCCCCCATAACCCCTAGTCAATGAATTTATTAATTGCAGTTAAAGGTGCTGGAAAAATGAAAATAATCAAAAACTTTTGGGTTGATCGGAATCAATTTCTCTTCCAGCTGCCCACTGATGCCCGCAATGAAGACAAATGGTAAATAGGGTCTTTTGATTATTATGAGTTCTGCAATTTCAGGAATCCATTGCAACTGAAATTCTAGTTTAAAATGAAAGAAAAATAACTAGATGACCCTGTTTTATAAATAAGCATATAATGCAAACAATGCAATTTCTGTAAAGCTTAATAAAAGATAATAATAAGAAAGAAATATGTTCAAATAACACATAAAAAAATCAGTTTCAAGACAGAAAAATTATCTAGGTTAATGATTCATCCAAACAGGAGGGAAGAATAAATTATTAAAAAATAAATTGAAATAAAATTGCATTTTACTTATTAGATAGAAGACAAAATTAAATAATTTTAGGATGCATGAACATGTACAACTACACCAGATCTTTCATTATATACTCAATTACCTTCACAATTAGCCATCTGCAGACAGTGTTGTAACATAATAAAATAATACAAATAAACTGCATTGACTGTGACTTTAAAAGTCATTAGATAAGCTCATACAAAGTATCTAAATCCGTTTAAGAATGAGCAAATAATTCAACTGAAGTACTATGTAAAGGCAAAATAAACTCAAAATATATTTTTAAAGGATGTATATAAATATTTTTAAAGGATGATGTAAACTGAGATTATTAAATAAAAAATGAGATATATTGGATTTAGTCTTCAATTATACTTTACAGTAAAATTATATTTTAAAGTTAAATTAAAGCTTTGTTTTGCAATGGGAGGAGGGTCTTACAAGGAGAACCCTCAAAGTTGGACAATGCTAGTCCAATACCTCATCCTGAAAGATTGATTGCACAAAAACCCTAACTACTAAACTGGAAGGACTATTAAAGTACCAATAAGTAAAAAAAAGGTATCAAAAATATTTATTATATAAAATAAAAACATTGAGGAAACATGAAATTGCACATATGTACCACAAACATGACATCAAAATTTGAACACAATTATGTTCTACTTAGTGTTTAATATCACCAACCCCACATCCATGGGGGATATAAGAATTGCCGTTGCTCTAATGCAGGTTGCGTTTCGCGGGGCATAGCCCGCTTCTTCAGGAAATTTAAAATGCAGTCATACACTAGAATAAACAATGTAAATGTAATTTAAAATCACATCTTATCACTCAGTATAGTGGTCTAGTGACTGCACATACCTTGAAGTTTTATACAAAAAAGGATATATAAATGGAGTCAAAGAGTATATCATGTGTAGTCTTCACACAGTCAATGGCCGCCACCTCCTGATCAGATGGAACAGTCCACACTCAGTTTGTAAAGGGGTCAAGCTCCTATCTGAACATTCCAGATGGAATATCTGGAATGATATATCATAAAGGTAATCAAATCATCCATACAGTATATCATCATATTGCCAAATACATTGTATGAGTAAGCCAATCATAATGTAGGGTTTGGTTACAAACTACACCCCTGTAGTCCTGGAGGCGAGCATGGGAGGAGGTGACAAGGGAGCTAGAGAGCAGGAGGTCTTGGGAGGACTGAAGAGAGCTGCTTGGTTGATATTTTGAGACCAGGGTAGTGATGTAGCTGGGGCCAGAGTTGTGGATGGTTTTGTAAGTTGTTGTTAGTACTTTAAATTGTATTTGTTGGGTGAGCAGACTAAAGGCAAATATATTGTGCACTGCAAGTGCAGTTGCTTTAGATCTTAGTAAAGGAGGGGAAGCTCTTCTGATTTCTGTCATCAAACCATGTGCAAGCAAAAATGCTGTTTTTTTTTTGTATTCCTTCCATGTGATTGGTTATTCTTTGCAAAATGAAGCTTTACCTCATTTACTAAGCTCTGGAGCAACTGCACATACAGTGTACAATATACTTGCATTTAGGAAATCAACCTCAATTATTTAACCACTTCAGCCCCGGAAGATTTGGCTGCTCAATGACCTGGCCATTTTTTGCGATACGGCACTGCGTCGCTTTAACTGACAATTGCCCGGTCGTGCGATGCTGTACCCAAACAAAATTGATGTCCTTTTTTTTCCCCACAGATAGAGCTTTCTTTTGGTGGTATTTGATCACCTCTGCGGTTTTTATTTTTTGTGTTATAAACAAAAGAAGAGAGACAATTTTGAAAAAAACACAAACTTTACTGCGGCGGCTGGTCGGCAAGCAGTTAAACAATATGATTAGGATTGGGCTGTGAATACATTTCCCTGTGAAAGGCATTATTTTTTGATATTTGCATTGCAAACTTTTTCTTTTCATTTGACATACAATAATCATTCATCGTGAACTGTCCTGGCTGATGCATTTATTTTGAAAGATGACTATGCACAATATGTGTTTTTTGGAGGCTTTATTTACAGTAGTTTTAGTTGATAGTGATAGGAACGCAATAATATTGATACTCTTTTTATTTACTGCAAAAAATAAATAAATAAATATATATATATATATACACACACACACACACACACACACACACACACACACACACACACACACACACACACACAGTCATGGCCGAAATTGTTGGCACCCCAGAAATTTTTCCAGGAAATCAACTATTTCTCACAGAAAAGTATTGCAGTAACACGTGTTTTGCTTTTGCTATACACATGTTTATTCCCTTTGTGTGTATTGAAACAAAACAAAAAAATGAGGAAAAAAAAGCAAATTGGACATAATGTCACACAAAACTCCAAAAATGGGCTGGTCAAAATTCTTGGCTCCCTTAACTTAATATTTGGTTGCACACCCTTTGGAAAAAGTAACTGAAATCAGTCGCTTCCTATAACCATCAATAAGCTTCTTACACCTCTCACCCGGAATTTTGGACCACTCTTCCTTTGCAAACTACTCCAGGTCTCTCTTATTGGAAGGGCGCCTTTTCCCAACAGCAATTTTAAGATCTCTCCACAGTTGTTCAATGGGATTTAGATCTGGACTCATTGCTAGTCACTTTAGAACCCTCCAGCGCTTTGTTGCCATCCATTTCTGGGTGCTTTTGACGTATGTTTGGGGTCATTGTCCTGCTGGAAGACCCAAGATCTTAGACGCAAACCCAGCTTTCGGACACTGTGCTCTACAGTGCGACCCAAAATCCTTTGGTAATCCTCAGATTTCATGATGCCTTGCACACATTCAAGGCACCCAGTGCCAGAGGCAGCAAAACAACTCCAAAACATCATTGAACCTCCACCATATTTCACTTTAGGTACTGTGTTCTTTTCTTTGTAGGCCTCATTCCGTTTTCGGTAAACAGTATAATGATGTGCTTTACCAAAAAGCTCTATCTTAGTCTCATCTGTCCACAAGACATTTTCCCAGAAGGATTTTGGCTTACTCAAGTACATTTTGGCAAACTGTGTCAGCAGTGGGGTCCTCTTGGGTCTCCTGCCATAGCGTTTCATTTAATTTAAATGTCGACGGATAGTTCGCGCTGACACTGATGCTCCCTGAGCCTGCAGGACAGCTTGAATTTCTTTGGAACTTGTTTGGGGCTGCTTATCCACCATCCGGACTATCCTGCGTTGCAAACTTTCATCAATTTTTCTCTTCCGTCCACGCCCAGAGAGATTAGCTACAGTGCCATGGGTTGCAAATTTCTTGATAATGTTACGCACTGTGGACAAAGACAAATCTAGATCTGTGAGTCATGCTGCACGGCGCAACACCACATTCTTCGGGTAGGTTGCATACCCACTACAGACCAATGCGGACCCAGTCGCACGGCCACTGTCACATGTAGGACTCGTTACCATGTTTTGTCATGTCAATTCGTAGCCACGCGCAGCATCACCCATACCATTTGTTTGAATCCCGCAGTGGAACTTACGATACATTTGTACGCACTTCTCTCATACTATTTTCCACACCAAACTTTGTTGTTTTGCCTTGTGCAAGGCATCATGCCACACCTTCCGTTACATCGCACTCCCACCACAGCCCACCGCGAACCACTTGCATGGCTCACTGTCGCAGGTAAGATTCGTTATCACATTCTTTATGTTGTATCAATTCTTTACCATTCGTTGTCTCCCATGTCGTTCGTTAGTTCCCCCTACGGAACCTACAAATCGAACGGACCTTGTCCTTATCCTTTATACTGCGTGCTTAGGGGTACGGTAAGCCACCAAACAAGCCAGTTGTTTCTATCCTTTTCTCAGTAACTCAACTCTCATTCGTTGAGACCCATGCAACCATGCAAATCTTCTCAGCAACCTGACACCCTTTTTAAGACCCTTGCAAAATGCAACTTCATCTCAGCAACTTCTCACTTGTCAAAAAAATAAATAAAAATAAAACCCCTTTGCCACCTCTCAATCTCAGCCCTGCAACCTGACACCTGTTAAGACCCTTGCAACCATGCAAAATCATTTCAGCAGCCTGACACTCTTGTTGAGACCCTTGCAAAACGCAACATCGTCTCAGCAACCTCTCACTCATCAAAAAACCTTTGCCACCACGCAAATCTTGGCCCAGCAACCTGACACCTGTTGAGACCCTTGCAACCAGGAAAATCGTCTCAGCAGCCTGACACCCTTGTTAAGACCCTTGCAAAATGCAACATCGTCTCAAGAACCTCTCACTCATCAAAAAACCTTTGCCACCACGCAAATCTCAGCCCAGCAACCTGACACCTTTTGAGACCCTTGCAACCAGGCAAATCGTCTCAGCAGCCTGACACCCTTGTTAAGACCCTTGAAAAATGCAACATCACCTCAAAAACCTCTCACTCTTAAAAAAAAAACCCTTGCCACCACGCAGTCTCGGCCCAGCAACCTGACACCTGTTGAGGCCTTGCAACCATGCAAAATTGTCTCAGCAGCCGGACACTCATTTGAGACCATTGCAAATGCAATACCGTCTCAGCAGCCTGACACTCGTAGAAGACCCTTGCAACCACGCAATATCATCTCAGCAGCCTGACACTCATAGAAGAACCTTGCAACCACGCAATATCGTCTCAAAAACCAATATCATACACATCAAGACCCTTGCGACAACGCAATATCTTCTAACCAAGCCAGACTGAGACCCTTGCGACCATGCAATATCGCCTCAGCAGTCCATACTGAGACCCTTGCAACCACGCAATATTGTCTCAAAATCCAACATCATACACATCGAGACCTTGCAACCATGCGATATTGTCTCAGCAGTCGGACATTGATCTAGACCCTTGCGACCACGTAATATTGCCTCAGCAAACCAGACTGAGACCATTGCGACCATGCAATATCGTCTCAGCAGACCAGACTGAGACCCTTGCAACTACGCAATTTTCATCTCAAAACAACCTCATACTCATAACAAACCTCATACTCATCGAGACCCTTGAAACCACGCAATATCGTCTCACACTCATCGAGACCCCTGCAACTACGCTATATCGTCCCAGCAACCTGGCACTCGTTGAGACCCTTGCAACCATGCAATTTCGCCTCAACAACCTGACACTCACTGAGAACCTTGCAACCACGCAATATCGTCTCCAGTAGTATAAAACACTTTTCGGCATGCACCTACATGCAAACCTGCATACAAACTAACTTGCAAACACACCTCAGTGGCACACAATCAGCCACACAAACACACGGCGGCACCCAGTTGGCCATTCATCTCCAGTGGCTTGCGGGCCACTCATCTTTCTCTGTCTTTCTCCCTGAGGTCAGTTCAGGTTTCCATCCGGCACCAGGTTGGACTTTATCCCCCCAGATAAAAAAAAAATAGGAGGGGAAGAACATACAGTTCTCATCTTTGCCAGGGTCAGTCGCACAACAGGGGTGGGCCAGTTCATTTCAGGTAAAAGTCACACCAGGCCCACTGTCAGACGGTTATCCACCACCTCGATGACTTCTTGCTCATCGAACAACCAGGCACATCACCGGCAAATCTAGACAGGTTGAGAATAGTGTTCAGCTACCTCAATGTGCCCATAGCTGAGCATAAAGTGGAAGACCCGGCACACTCCATCACCTTCACCTGTCACTCTGGACACGCGTGCCATACAGGCTAGCCTGCCTCCTGACACACTAGCCTGTACCAGGACCGTTATCCACTATTTTACCCAGTCACAAGGGTGCACCATGAGGCAGTTACAATCCTTACTAGGGATGCTGAACTTGGCAATGAGGATTATTTCTCAAGGACGGTCCTTTAAATCACAGTTTTTAGTCTTCCTCACACCAGTGCAAGATCCAGACCAAGTTCTTAAACTAGACCAAGCAGCAGTAGCAGACGTAGCTATGTGGGACAAGTTCCTCACCAGCTGGAATTGCATTTCAATGTTCATCCCGGCAGTGTCATGCTACAGCCATTTTTAGCCGCCACTAGTTCGCCGAACCTTGGCCCCTAGAAATTCTCTTAAATCCCTGGTTTCGCCCAGTCTTCATCACTCTTCAAGCTGTATCCCATCGTGGCAGCTGCCCAGATCTGGGACCACAGACAGGACAGACGGTGCTCTTCACCACGAACAATCAGACCACAGCCTATATCATCAATAAAGGTAGATCCAAGTCACTACCCATCACATTCCTTCCTGTGAAGGCTAGTGCAGCTGTCACCAGTTTAATATCTTCAGTTTAATATCTTCTGTAGACATATTGCAGGCAATGCAATATCGCAGCTGAAGCGCTGTCCCGTTGCAACCTTACTTAGTTTTTCCAGCAGGAGCCTGGAGTCGACCCAACGATTACTCCTGTCCCACCCTGGTCGTTGCCAACAATGGACAAAAATTGCACCTCGCCAACTCAACCCAGCTCATCATCCAATCCTTGGCACGCAACACACTGATAGGTGATAGGCCGCACAGCTTGGAACACCTACCACAAGTTTTTGGCCTCTTGCCCCGGGGCAACGATAGGTGACGTTGGACACATCCTAGCCTTCGTATCATATTGCCACACGCAGCTAACCCTTTCTCACAATACCGTCAGGCTATACCTATCTGGCGTCCAAGAATTTTTGTCCTTACAGGACCCCAGTAAACCATCAGTATTCTCGGCCATGCAGTCAGGCCCCTCCTACAGGGCATACAGAAGTACCAACCCATAACTAGTGGCAAACGCCTACCTATCATGAGTGCCATCTTCAGAGACATCTCTGAAATGCTTATTTGTCCTCTGTTCGGGGCTTCGCCCAGTCTAGTCATCAGTGCGGTCATCTACTTGCTCTTCTACAGTTCCCTATGACCTAGTGAATTTGCCGTCAGCGGCTCCGGCAGTCAGACACTGCTCAGACACCACCTGACTCGTTTCATACCATTACACCCTTCATCTTACGGTCTCCAAAACTCAACAAACCGGCCCCGCAGTTGACATTAACCTGTTTCAGACTAACAATGCCTGGTGCCCAGTGACAGTGCTCATCCGGCTACTGTCCCATATACCCAGCCAATCTGATGGTAGCCATTGCTACCCTTTCTAACCAGCCCCCTGAGTGGCAGTTTATCAGGCATGTCAGGATCCTCCTAAGCAAATTGGGCTTCAAACCCAGTCAGTTTTCTGGACTCTGGACATTCCTTCCGGATTGGAGCAGCTTCAGCTGCATCCCAGCATGAAGTACCAGACCACGTAATCAAGAAATTAGGCAGATGGAAGTCAGCTTGCTTTGCCACATACGTCCCAAATCCTTAGATGGATATGGCACAAGCTTTCACCAAGCAGGCTCAATAAACACAAGAATCAATAAAGAATTATTCCCCTATCTGGGTCTTTTGCCCCCTTTTCTTGGCATACCCACCAGACCACCAAGGCACACTTCAGGTCTATTTATGTTGTAAGTCTTGTCGCGTGTTTATGTGATCCACATCTCTCTCGGTCATAGGGCCATGACCATAAATAAGAAGACCAGTATGGTGGCCTGAAATTTTGGGAGGAGACCGGAGGGTTTTTAAGTAGCCCACCCACCCATGCTCTTTGTCGGTTCCAGTGCGCGATACCCTCCCACCCTTCCCTTTTTCAGGGCACTTCTCAGCACATCCTTCTCCATAAACTACCCATTACTTATCTTGGGTAGGGATGAGCTTCGAGTTCGAGTTCGACCTGAAGGGTCTGGTATTGATTTTGAGGGGGACCCCCACGCCATTTAAAAAAAAAAAATTTGATGCGGGGATCCCCTTAATATCCATACCAGACCTGAAGGGCCTGGTATGGAATTTAGGGGGACCCCCACGCCATTTTTTTTTAAATTTTGGTTCGGGGTTCCCCTGTGGGGAAATCCCATGCCGTTTTTATCAATGAACTTTTATGTGTATTGTCGGTCCGACAATTCATTAATAGCCGTGAGTAGTTTTAATGACTTTTTTTCCTTTTAAATGTCATTTTGCTGTTAGACTGTTCTAAACACGGTAAAACATGCGCCCCTTTACAGGCATACTATAGACACCCCTCAGGTACAAAATTTTAAGGAATATTACACTTTTATTGTTTCACTTTAAGCATTATTAAAATCACTGCTCCCGAAAAAACGTCCGTTATTAAAAGTTTTTTTTGCATTGATCCATGTCCCCTGGGGCAGGACCCAGGTCCCCAAACATTTTTTATGACAATAACTTGCATATAAGCCTTTAAAATTAGCACTTTTGATTATTCATGTTTGAGTCCTATAGACTTTAATGGTGTTTGCGCGTTTGAACAAATTTTTTTCTGGTGCGAACCGAACAGGGGGGTGTTCGGCTCATCCCTAAACTTGGGTATGTCCCCTTTTCTTGGTATACTGACCAGACAACCAAGGCACACTTCATGTCTATTTATTTTCTCAGTCATAGGGCCTCGACTATATATATATATATATATATATATATATATATATATATATATATACACACACACACACACAGTGGGGACAGAAAGTATTCAGACCCCCTTAAATTTTTCACTCTTTGTTATATTGCAGCCATTTGCTAAAATCATTTAAGTTAATTTTTTTCCCCATTAATGTACACACAGCACCCCATATTGACAGAAAAACACTGAATTGTTGACATTTTTGCAGATTTATTAAAAAAAGAAAAACTGAAATATCACATGGTCCTAAGTATTCAGACCCTTTGCTGTGACACTTATATATTTAACTCAGGTGCTGTCCATTTCTTCTGATCATCCTTGAGATGGTTCTACACCTTCATTTAAGTCCAACTGTGTTTAATTATACTGATTGGACTTGATTAGGAAAGCCACACACCTGTCTATATAATACCTTACAGCTCACAGTGCATGTCAGAGCAAATGAAAATCATGAGGTCAAAGGAACTGCCTAAAGAGCTCAGAGACAGAATTGTGGCAAGGCACAGATCTGGCCAAGGTTACAAAAAAATTTCTGCTGCACTTAAGGTTCCTAAGAGCACAGTGGCCTCCATAATCCTTAAATGGAAGACATTTGGGATGATCAGAACCCTTCCTAGAGCTGGCTGTCCGGCCAAACTGAGCTATCGGGGGAGAAGAGCCTTGGTGAGAGAGGTAAAGAAAAACCCAAAGATCACTGTGGCTGAGCTCCAGAGATGCAGTCGGGAGATGGGAGAAAGGCCAGTCGGGGCTTTATGGCAGAGTGGCCCGACAGAAGCCTCTCCTCAGTGCAAGACACATGAAAGCCCACATGGAGTTTGCTAAAAAACACCTGAAGGACTCCAAGATGGTGAGAAATAAGATTCTTTGGTCTGATGAGATCAAGATAGAACTTTTTGGCCTTAATTCTAAGTGGTATGTGTGGAGAAAACCAGGCACTGCTCATCACCTGTTCAATACACTCCCAAAAGTGAAGCATGGTGGTGGCAGCATCATGTTGTGGGGGTGTTTTTCAGCTGCAGGGACAGGACAACTGGTTGCAATCGAGGGAAAGATGAATACGGCCAAGTACATCTTTCCAACCTTCTCCAGAGTGCCCAGGACCTCAGACTGGGCCAAAGGTTTACCTTCCAACAAGACAATGACCCTAAGCACACAGCTAAAATAACGAAGGAGTGGCTTCACAACTACTCCATGACAGTTCTTGAATGGCCCAGCTAGAGCCCTGACTTAAACCCAATTGAGCATCTCTGGAGAGACCTAAAAATGGCTGTTCACCAACGTTTACCATCCAACCTGACAGAACTGGAGAGGATCTGCATGGAGGAATGGCAGAGGATCCCCAAATCCAGGTGGGAAAAACTTGTTGCATCTTTCCCAAAAAGACTCATGGCTGTATTAGATCAAAAGGGTGCTTCTACTAAATACTGAGCAAAGGGTCTGAATACTTAGGACCATGTGATATTTCAGTTTTTCTTTTTTAATTAATCTGCAAAAATGTCAACAATTCTGTGTTTTTCTGTCAATATGGGGTGCTGTGTGTACATTAATGAGGAAAAAAAATGAACTTAAATGATTTCAGCAAATGGCTGCAATCAGGGCAGCCATCAGAAATTTTGGGGCCCCTTACAAAGCTTTAGGCCTTAGGCCCCCCGGGGGCCCGACCTCCAACATTCCATGTGTTGTAGAGACTGGAGGGATGGATGGTGCCTGGCGTGGGTGGGGATGCGTGCGTTGTGGAGACTGGAGGGATAGATGGTGCTCGGTCTGGGTGGGGATGCGTTAGTTGTGGAGACTGGAGGGATGGATGGTGCCTGTCGTGGGTGGGGATGCATGCGTTGTGGAGACTGGAGGGATGGATGGTGCCTGGCGTGGATGGGGATGCGTGCGTTGTGGAGACTGGAGGGATGGATGATGCTCGGCAAGGGTGGGGATGCGTGCGTTGTGGAGACTGGAGGGATGGATGGTGCTCGGCAAGGGTGCCTGGCGTGGGTGGGGATGTGTGCGTTGTGGAGACTGGACGGATGGATGGTGCTCTGGGTGGGTGGGGATGCGTGCGTTGTGGAGACTGGAGGGATGGATGGTGCTCGGCAAGGGTGGGGATGCGTGCGTTGTGGAGACTGGAGGGATGGATGGTGCTCAGGGTGGGTGGGGATGCGTGTGTTGTGGAGACTGGAGGGATGGATGGTGCTCAGGGTGGGTGGGGATGCGTGTGTTGTGGAGACTGGAGGGATGGATGGTGCTCAGGGTGGGTGGGGATGCGTGTGTTGTGGAGACTGGAGGGATGGATGGTGCTCGGCAAGGGTGGGGATGCGTGCGTTGTGGAGACTGGAGGGATGGATGGTGCTCAGCGTGGGTGGGGATGTGTGTGTTGTGGAGACTGGAGGGATGGATGGTGCTTGGCAAGGGTGGGGATGTGTGCGTTGTGGAGACTGGAGGGATGGTGTAGATGCTGGGTGCAGATAAAGATGCTTGAGTTGCATTGTGAAAATGGATGAGGGTGACTGTGGATGGGGATGAGAGTTACATAGTGAAGAGGCGGGCAGCGGGCTCTCCAAAATGTAACTTATTTGCACCCACAGAGTCATCCATTTTCACAAATCAATTATATGCAGCTATTCAGCCTAAGGGTGTCCCATCCAAGAAGAAGGAGATAAATAAAGTCCCACTAAAATGTACAGGCAGCACAGGGGACACAGTCAGCAGTACACATTAAATATTTCTGACTTACCCTCCATGCTGCACTCTCCAATCTGTTATTGTGTCTGTGTCCATGTGCACTGTCGACTAGCTGGCCACTCCCCCTGTCCTTGTCCTGCACAATCACAGTCCGAAAAAATCCTGCAGCAGCCATCAGGCTCTGCCTCCGAAGGGAATGGATGAGCAGAGTGCACTGGCCATGGTGAAAGTGTCATCCCTTCAAGTTCTCTCCTCCTGCAGCCAGCTGACAAGGGGGGGGTGCTGGCAAAAAAGTGTTAGCCCTTCAGGCGATCTCCTCCTCTGTCCAGCAGCTGCTGAGCGGGGGGGGGGGGCAAAAGGATAGTGTCACTCTTCTCCTCTCGCCAGCAACACGCTGATTATCAGGGGGACGATGGCCGGGCCCCTGGGGACATGCGGGGCCCTAACAGGTGTAATGCCTGTACCCCCCTGATGGCGGCCCTGGCTGCAATATAACAAAGAGTGAAAAATGTAAGGGGGTCTGAATACCTGTGTATATATATATATATATATAATCACTACTCAATGGGTAATGTGTTAGGAATGAAAGGAACCCACATCGGTTAATGGAAATTAAAGTTATCAACCCACAGAGGGCTGAATTCAAAGACACCCCAAAAATCAAAGTGAAAAAATGATGCAGCGGGCTAGTCCATGTTATTGAAATTTCATTGCAGCAACTCAGAATGGTACCTAGTAGTTTGTATGGCTCCCACATGTTTGTATGCATGCCTGAAAACTAGATGTGCAGAACAGAAAAATTGGTTTAGTTTCATTTCGGATAGATTCGTTATGTTACTAATTTTGTTTTGTTATGGAATTCGTTTAGTTTCATTTCGTTTACATTAAACTTAGTTTTTCTTAAAATTTGTTTAATTTATTAATTTTCTAACGAACAAAAATGTTTAAAAAAAATGGCAAAAAAAGCCAGAATTGAAGAAAAAAAAACTACGTGGGGTCACCCCCAAAAACCATGCCAGGCACTTATCCGAGCATGCAGCCTGGCAGGTTGGGAAAGGGGAGGATGAGCGAGCGTACCCTCCTCCTGAATCATACCAGGCCACATGCCCCCATGGGCCTGGTATGGACTGGGGGAGGAACCCTAAGCCATTTTTATTAACATTTTTCTATTGCCAGGGCAATTGCCGGCATTCCTTATCTTTATATTCATCTGTCAGTGGGGAAGCCCACTGACAGATGATGACTCATGGTTGTTAAGGACATGGGCAGCCGGCTTCCTGGACTGCTGCTTAACAACCAGCTATTTCTTCACACAGAATTTGAAACGGCTGATCGTTTATCGACCAATCCAAATTCTAATTATTATGAAAAGTTAGAATTCGTTAGAGAGAATAAACAAAACAATTTTTAATGGATTTTAACTAAATTCGTTACTATTCGTTACTATTTCATTCAGAGATTCGGATACATCCGAATCTCTGAATAACCAAAAATTAATCCGAACTGGTATTCGGACCAAAACGAATTGCACATGTCTACTGAAAACATCAGGGCATGTTCCTAATGAGACAGTGGATGGTGTCCTGAGGTATTTCCTCCTAGATCTGGACCAGGGCATCACTGAGCTCCTGAACAGCGGTGTCCGATGGACCAAAACATAATGTCCCAGAGGTGTTCTATTGGATTTAGGTCAGGCAAGCATGGTGCCATTCAATGGTATAAATTCCTTCATACTCCAGGAACTGGCTGCATACTCTCGCCGGGCATTGTTGTGGACCAGGAAGAACCCAGGATCCACTGCACCAGCGTAGGGTCTGACAGTGGGTCCAAGGATTTCATCCCGATACCAAATAGCAGTCAAGGTGCCATTGTCTAGCCTGTAGTGGCCTGTGGGTCCCTCCATGGACATGCCTCTCCAAACCATCACTGACCCACCACCAAACTGGTCATGCTGAAGGATGTTACAGGCAGCATATCATTTTCCACAGCTTCTCCAGACCCTTTTACATCTGTCACATGTGCTCAGGGTGAACCTGATCTCATCTAAGAAAAGCACAGGGTGCTAGTGGCGGGCCTGCCAATTCTGGTTTTCAATGGCAAATGCCAATCGAGCTCCACTGTGTCGGGCAGGGTGCACAGGGTCTACTAGAGGACCTTGGGTCCTCAGGCCACCCTCTTGAAGTCTGTTTCTGATTGTTTGGTCAGAGACATTCACACCAGTGGCCTGCTGGAGGTCATTTTGTAGGGCTCTGGCAGTGCTCATCCTGTTTCTTCTTGCGCAAAGGAGCAGATACTGGTTCTGCTGATGGGTTAAGGACCTTCTACGGTCCTGTCCCGCACTTCTAGAGTTAACTGCCTGTTTCCTGGAATCTCCTCCATGCTCTTGAGACTGTGCTGTGAGACATAGCAAACCTTCTGGCAATGGCACGTATTGATATACCATCCTGGAGGAGTTGGACTGCTTGTACAACCTCTATAGGGTCTAGGTATCGTGTCATGCTACCAGTAGTGACACTGACCTTAGCCAAATGCAAAACTAGTGAAAAACAGTCAGAAAAGATGAGTAGGGGAAAAAAAATGTCAATGGCCTCCATCTGTAAAACCATTCCTGTTTTGAAGGTTGTCTCATTGTTGCCCATATAGTGCACCTGTTAATTTCATTAACACCAAAGCAGCTGAAACTGATTAACAACCCCCTCTGTTACCTAACTGATCAGATCAATATCCCAGGAGTTTAATTGACTTAATGCTATACTCTGATTAAAAAGTGTTCCCTTAATTTTTTTGAGCAGTATATATATATATATATATATATATATATATATATTACATCAAATATACAATACATTTTTTATACCACTAAATAAACATAAAATATAGAAAATTAAACTACATACACAGTGCAGTATTTTCCTGTCCTGGGTGTTGTGTTGGACTATCCAAAGGAATATACTAGGCACCAGACTTGTCAGAGCTAGGAGAAGGAAAGGATTTTTCTACAAGTGTGTTACCCAGCTGTGAAGACATAATGGGATAATAACTACCTCTTTCCATGGAAAGCAGAGAAAGCAAATTTGATTGGAATTTTCTTTAATGGAATAATCTTGATTCACTAGATGTGATGAACCAGTGTTATGTGATCTGTGCTGTATATCACATGGAATAATTTTTTAATTTTTACATATTCATCATTGACATGTCTATGTACATTGGAAATAAGAGTAAAACATACCATTCCTAAAGGTGACTGTTTATTTAAACAGGCGATTGCTTTTTCTCAGCCTCTCTTTGCCCTTTCTCTGTAGCCTATTTTCGTAAGATATATACAGCACATATATCATTTTTGTGGGCAACATCTTCTAAAAGTTATTTTATAGTCTACATTAAACAGAATTAAATTATGCGTTTCACAAGCCTAATCAGTGGTACTATAAAATAAATAATTAAAAGACAGAACTAGAAGGTTTAAATATACATGATAAAAAACAAACATTTAAAACAATTTACAAACAAATAGCAAAGGCAAAAAGAAAAAGAGGTTACTAGCTGTTGAGTTCATTAGGAACATTTTTTATTTAACATTTTTGTTTTCACTTGCATGGTTGCTGAATGTTACATTATGTGAAAATCAAAGAACGCTGATATGTTGTGTGAATAAAAAAAATTAAAAACACTCATTAAAATAATTGTAATAATATTGCTGTAATGGGGCATATTTACTAAAACTAGTGTACTCAGAATCTGGTGCAGCTGAGCATGGTAGCCAATCACCTTCTAACTTCAGCTTGTTAAATTAACCCCTTCGCATGACCGTACGCAAATTTGCATTCATGGCTTGAATGTGTTAAACTGGGATGATGTCTGCAGTTGCAGGCATCACCCCGGTACTGTTTCCTAGAGCCAGCGGTTGGCTTTTTAGTGATAACAACTGATGTGGCTGTTATCCTAAAGGAGCCGCTCTTCCCGGCCCACCGGGAGAGCAGAGCCACCAGCCGGCGCGTCTGGATTCGGCTTTGATCGGGTCTCTGATCGGGCCAATGGCACCTATTTTCAAAGAATTACAGTATTCAGAATTGCCGATTTTGGCGATCTGAATACTTTTAAGTGCAAAAGAGGGATTTAGGGTCTTTTAGACCCCTGATCCCTCCATAAAGAGTACCTGTGACCACCTATTACTGTCACAAGGGATGTTTACATTCCTTGTGACAGTAATAAAAGTGATCTGAATATTTTTTTTTAAAAGGACAATATAAAAAAATAAAAAAATAAATAAGAAAAAAAATAGAAAAATTTGTAAAGTGCCCCCATCCTTGTGTGCTGGCGCAGCAAAGAAAATGCATACGCAAGTCATGCCCGCAAATGTAAACAGTGTTCAAATCACACATGTGAGGTATCACCGCGATCGTCAGAGTGAGAGCAATATTTATAGCAAAAGACCTCCTCTGTATCTCTAACCTGGTAACCGTTCATTTTTTTTTTAAAGCGACCCCTAAGGAGGTACCGTAGTTTGTCGCCATTCCACGAGTGTGCGCAATTTCAAAGCATGACATGTTAGGTATCTATTTACTCAGCGCAACATCATCTCACATTAGACAAAAAAATGGGCTAACTTTACTGTTTAGTAAATTCACGAAAGTGTCTTTTTTTCGAAAAAAATTGCGTTTGAAAGATCGTTGCGCAAATACCGTGTGACATAAAATATTGTAATGACGGCCATTTTATTCTCTAGGGTCTCTGCTAAAAAAAATGTATATAATGTTTGTGGGTTCTAAGTAATTTTCTAGCAAAAAATATGAATTTTAATGTGTAAGCAACAAATGACATAAATAGGTTTAGGCATGAAAGAGTTAAGCTTTGGGAATAAAACCTGGCAGCTGATTGGTTTCTATGCAGAGCTGCATCAGATTTTGCACGCTCCAGTTTTAGTAAATAACCCCTTATGCATCTATGAATGAAGCCTGCAGACACTATTTGTAGTCTTGCATTTACACAGTACTTGCTCTAATAAAATACTAAGGAAGACCTGAATGTCAAACTCACAGCCAAGCCCTGTCAATCATATATCATATCAGATTTGGCGTGGATAGGGGGAAGGTACAGAGCTTCTTCCACACCAGCCCTCCCCATCTCTGCCTCCCTGACTTCCTCCCCACCTCAGTACAAGACATTAAAAATTCCCAAACCACCACTGCTCTATGGCCACAATCAAACATCTGATCAGCACATGCAGCTTCTCTGCCTTTTGGCTAAGATCAAATGTAGTATCTGTTCTTATCAGTGATCCAGTGGGGGCACTGTGCTATTTTCCTGACCTGACCAAGGTTGGGACGGTGGCTATGCAAATCTGCTGGAGTGATGGGGGCTTGGAAGGTTACTACCAGCTGGAACAGAAACCGGGGCACCCACAGGCAGTTGGGGCACGGGAGTAATTCCCCCTGGAAAAGTTTGAAGAGCACATTTCCTCCTGATCTGAACACTCCACCTTGTCTGGCCATGTGCCGGGAAGGCAGAAGGTCCACGGTGCCTGTGCCCCTGGGAGTGGTCATCCTAGGGGTGCTCTTAGTAACACTTGGGTGTGGGACCCCACGGTGTGAACAAAACACATAGTTACAGCACCAAATGATTGTTTCTTTCTGCACTGTGCCTCATGGGCTGGGCCTTTTGGCTAAAGTCCGGGGCAATTTGTGTCTACCAGGCCTCAGGGCCCAAACAGTGCACTATTTGGCACAGCCACTTTTTTATTTTCTATTTATTTTTCTCCCACTGTTTGTCACCTTTTACTTTTGTGTGTGTTTTCTCACGGATGAAGGGTGTGAGTCCTCTGGCTTAAGTATATACAAAGGCTCAAGCGCTGACGTGGTTAAAAGTTACTACTAAAATACTGATATGGAAACCGAATGGTTAAGATAAGATGATCAAATAATATAGCTGCAACTAAGTCCTCTGGCTTACCCTGACGTCCAGGGGGAGGATGTGTGGCCATCAGGTTCCTTCCTCCCCTGCCTCTGGGGCATCTCTCTTCGGGAGAGCTCCCCTGATCTAGTATTCGATGATGGCTTCAGCTGTCTTAGAAGAACGGGGTCTGTCAGGCCAGACCATGTAAAATGTAAAATGTCCCCATAAGGAGCATTGCACCCTGGGGGTCAGGGTAGGGTTTTTTGTTCATTTTTTTTCATCTAGGTTTTACACCACTGCGGACTTAAAAAAAGAAATCAGTACAAAGAGCGATAATTGCCATGATACCATTACTTTATTCAGAAATATATTTTTTATTTTTTTTTATAGCAGAAAAGTAACTTTATGAGATCTGAGGTGGGGGGGGGGGACGGATTTCTAGGCCCCCATGTGACCATTTGGTCTATCCAAGTGTAAGTGCACCCATGCCAAGTGTCAGCATTCAGTAAAATGTCCTATTCTTTAGCAAAATTTACTAACCTGCATGCACGTGTCCATTTTCCATAACATAGTTATGATAGAATATTTTATCCATGTTATTCTACTTTGAAGTCCTATTGGTTGTTATTCCCTAAAATGCAAATGTTTTGGCAAATAAGAATAATTACAGCTTAGTGTGTCTCCTTATTTAATACAGGTCTTATTTACCTTCTGAGCCTCAGCATACGACAGGCTCAGAAAAAAAGTGCCCTTGCTTCCACTCTGGTAGTTTTGGCACAGGCTGTAATGTTTTATATATCCCAAAGCACAGAACTGTTTTTTTTTTGTTTTTTTGTTTTTTTACAAGTAATTTTGTGGTTTAGTGTGTAGCTATTAGCCCATTAGTAATCACAGATTATGTCCTTTCCATAGACAGACTGGAGACTGATTATTGCCTGTTTTATTTTAGCATTGCTCCATTATGTACTCACCTTCTTCTCCTATTTACAGGGAGCAAATATTGACAGTGTCGATAATGAGTTTCGTACACCTCTGCTGCTGGCCACTTCATGCTCTGCTTGGAAAACTGTGAATTTACTCCTTGAAAAAGGTATAGGGTTTGCCCTGAACACTTAATCCAATTATGTTATTATGCCAAATCCTAAATTTTAATTATCAAATTCAAAATAATATCTGTTACACCTTTAAATTCCAAAATATAAACATTGATTTAAAATCTATAAATCCCTCCCTTAAGTCTGTTTATCAGGAATCTACAACATTTTATGAAAGTCACCTCATTTTCTATTAATGGCTTTACCTGGTTAATTGTCAAAGGTATATGTTTGTTATATTGCCAGTAATTTATTTTGTCTTATTTAATATGCTTATGACTCACTTTACTACTTACTTTTCTATTTACATTTGACACGGTTCCCCATAAACTAATTGTAATGAGTAGCCACGAGTCTTGTTAAATTCCCTTCCGCAAAATTGTGGGGTCCCCTATTATCCCTATTGTGGGGTCAGCCGTATGTTATTTGTATATTGAAATCATATCCCCCTCAAGTGTCTCTTCTCCAGAGAGAATAAGTTCAGTGCTTTACCCTTTATTAGCTTTGTTGCCCTTCTTTGTACTCGCTCCATTTCCAGTACATCCTTCCTGAAGACTGGTGCCCAGAACTGGACAGCATACTCTAATAGGATGGAAAAGGACCTGGGGGTCCTAGTAGATGATAGGCTCAGCAATGGCATGCAATGCCAAGCTGCTGCTAACAAAGCAAACAGAATATTGGCATGCCTTAAAAAGGGGATTAATTTTAGAGATAAAACGATAGTCACAGGCTTTCAAAATGAGAGCCTGACTACGCCCACCCTTTCCTCCTGGCTGGTCCAATTAAGATGCTGTACTGTAGCTTCTATGAAGGGAATATGATCAATGCATGGAGAGGGTGAAGCTATCAGTCATTCACCCATCCTCCATTCATAGATGGGGTTCCATTCATGGATGCTGCAGTATGGTTTTTATGGCTGGCCGGGTGGGAAAGGCAGCCATAGTCAGGCTGTCAGGCTCTCTTAATGACAGCCTGTGACAGTTAATCGTTGTATTAACCCCTGCTGCACCGGTAAGAGTATGGTAGCAGAGGGCGGTCGAGGCAGGACGGAGCAAGAATTTCAATAACAGAAAAGGAATCAGCACAAGGTGATTTTACCGTTTGCAATTTTGACTGCACTTAGGCTTTAATAATTCCTTCAGGGCCGATCCCAGGCGGGTGCTCGGGGTGCAGTGCACCCAGGCACCAGAAAGGTGGGGCCGCTGAAGAGCCAGAGTGCTCCCTTCCCTCCTCCTCCTCCTTGTTCATGTCTGGCGGCGGCTCTGAGGAGAAAGGTGCCGCTGTGTTTCCTGCTCAAGCCCCTCCCCGCCTCCCTCCTCCTGTCAGAGGAGAGCAGCCAGCCGGAGATGAGATCGGAGGCGGAGTGGCTGGTCTCTGTGTGGAGAGAGACCAGCCACGCAGTGACGTCGTGGAGGGGTGGTCCGTGCCTGGCACGCTCTCCTCCTCTCTGTGTCTCTCACTCCTGCCTAGTGTGAACTGCTCTCCACCCAGGCGGCGCAGTTGCACACTGTCCTCTCCTTTCCAGCTGCCACCTGGGTGTTTTTATGTACCCTAATGGAGGGGGGTCTGTCTTGGGGTCTGTACTAATGGAGAGGGGTCTGTCCTGGGGGTCTGTACTGAGGGGGGTCTGTACTAACAGAGGGGGGTCTGTCCTGGGTGGTCTGTACTAATGGAGGGGGGGACTGTCCTGGGGGGGGTCTGTACTAATGGAGGGTGGTTTGTCCTGGGGGTCTGTACTAATGGAGGGGCGTCTGTTCTGGGGGGGTCTATGCTAATGGAGGGGGGGTCTGTACTAATGGAGGGGGGTCTGTTCTGGGGGTCTATGCTAATGGAGGGGGGTCTGTCCTGGGGGTCTGTACTAATGGAGGGGAGTCTGTCCTGGGGGTCTGTACTAATGGAGGGGGGTCTGTCCTGGGGATCTGTACTAATGGAGGGGGGTCTGTCCTGGGGGGTCTGTACTAATGGAGGGGGGTCTGTCCTGGGGATCTGTACTAATGGAGGGGGGTCTGTCCTGGGGGGTCTGTACTAATGGAGGGGGGGGTCTGTCCTAGGGGGTCTGTACTAATGGAGGGGGGTCTGTCCTGGGGGGGTCTGTACTAATCGAGGGGGGTCTGTACTAATGGAGGGTGTTTTGTCCTGGGGGTCTGTACTAATGGAGGGGGGTCTGTCCTGGGGGTCTGTACTAATGGAGGGGGGTCTGTCCTGGAGCGTCTGTACTAATGGAGGGGGGGTCTGTCCTAGGGGTCTGTACTAATAGAGGTGGTCTGTACTAATGGAGGGGGGTCTGTCCTGGGGGTCTGTACTAGTGGGGAGTCTGTCCTGGGGGTCTGTACTAATGGAGGGGTGGTCTGCCCTTGGGGGTCTGTACTAATGGGGGGTCTGTACTAATGGAGGGGGGTCTGTCCTGGGAGTCTATACTAATGGAGGAGGGTCTGTCCTGGGGGATCTGTACTAATGGAGGGGGTTTGTACTAATGGAGGGGGGTCTGTCCTGGGGGGGTCTGTACTAATGTACTAAAGGAGGGGGTCTGTACTAATGGAGGAGGGTCTGTACCAATGAGGTCTGTACTAATGGAGGGGGGTCTGTCCTGGGGGGTCTGTACTAATGGAGGGGGGTCTGTACTAATGGAGGGGGGTCTGTACTAATGGGGGGGTCTGTCCTGGGGGGTCTGTACTAATGGAGGGGGTCTGTACTAATGGAGGGGGGTCTGTCCTGGGGGTCTGTACTAATGGAGGGGGTCTGTCCTGGGGGGTCTGTACTAATAGAGGGGGGTCTGTCCTGGGGGTCTGTACTAATGGAGGGGGGCCTGTACTAATGGAGGGGGGTTTATCCTAGGGGTCTGTACTAATGGGGGGTCTGTCCTGGGGGGGTCTGTACTAATGGGGGGTCTGTCCTGGGGGGGTCTGTACTAATGGAGGGGGTATGTCCTGGGGTCTATACTAATGGAGGGGGGTCTGTACTAATGTACTAATGGAGGGGGGTCTGTACTAATGGAGGGGGTCTGTCCTGGGGGGGTCTGTACTAATGGAGGGTGGGGGGTCTGTCCTGGGGTCTGTACTAATGGAGGGGGGTCTGTACTAATGGAGGGGGCTCTGTCCTGGGGGGGTCTGTACTAATGGAGGGGGTGTGTACTAATTGGGGGGTCTGTACTAATGGAGGGGGGTCTGTACTAATAGGAGGGTCTATCCTGGGGGGTCTGTACTAATGGAGGGGGGTTTGTCCTGGGGGTCTGTACTAATGGAGGGGGGTCTGTACTAATGGAGGGGGGTTGTCCTGGGAATGGTCTGTACTAATGGAGGGGTGTGTGTACTAATTAAGGGGGGGTCTGTATTAATGGAGGGTGGTTTGTCCTGGGGGGGTCTGTACTAATGGAGGGTGGTTTGTCCTGGGGGGGTCTGTACTAATGGAGCGGGGTCTGTACTAAGGGAGGGTGGTTTGTCCTGTGGGGGTCTGTACTAATGGAGGGGGAGGTCTGTCCTGGGGGGGGTCTGTACTAATGGAGGGGGAGGGTTTCTGGGGGGTCTGTACTAATGTAGGGGGGTCTGTACTGAGGAAGGTCTGTACTGAGGGAGGGGTTTATACTTAGTGCAGGTTCTGCTCTGACGGAGGGGGGTCTATACATAGTGGAGGGGGGTCTGTACTGAGGGGCGACTATAGTTGGTGGAAGGGCGGGTGACCCCAACCCTAGTGACGCCAATGCAGCTGCAGGCTCTTCTTTCCCCCCTCCCTCTCCCCCTCCCTCTCCCTCCTCCCTCCCCCTCTCTTCCTCGTGCGCGCTGCTGTACTAGTGAGCGGCACTTGCCAGCACAGCTGCCCACTATGTTTCTTCCCCCGCCTTCATATCAGCCAGGGAAGAAATAGAATAGAAAAAGGAGCAGAGAAGAGGATTGTGGGACATGTACTCCCGAGGAGTGGCAGCCCCACTGTAACATGGAAACTGCAGCCCACACAGCATGCTCAGCTGAATGGGAGAGAGAGAGAGACAGGAGCCTGGGAAATATTTCTGCACCCAGGCGCCGGTGACCCTAGGATCGGTCCTGAATTCCTTACTCTATCCAAAATCAAGATAAAATCTTGGTGTTAGACACGCTTTAACGCAGAATGACACTTTTGTAGAAGAATCATTACAAGTATTGGAGATACAGAAATATTGTACATGGAATAATACAAAAACCTGGTTTTTACAGAAAATGTACAAAATACTGTTATGATTAAGCTTTCACGGTTTAAGCTTGCAATACAAATATTTCATATAATACTGTTCACAATCTACAGTACATACATCTGAAGTCACAAGGTGATCCTGTCAACAGCATATGGCATGCTTCACTACTCACTTCTCCATTTACCTGTCTGACAAATTACTCTGTCAACATGACTCAGTCATGTTAGATTACTTCTCCCCATTCATTGTTCTCAACGATGATCTGGAAGTACAGACATTTTTGACTGATAATATAGAGCTGTGTTTACTATTTGATTCATGATGTTTTCAGTTCCTTCCTACTATGAATGAGAACAATGTGGCTTTATTTTATTGCCATAAAGTCAATGTAAATAGTTCATTCTAATTTAGGAAGCTGCTGTTTATACAAAATGCAGTATATATCAGTAGACTGGATATAGTACAGTATTTACAAATAGTTCTCATTTGTATTTCTACACATACAAAAGCTCATAATCTTAACTCACTGGTTCAAATCAAAAGGTGATAATTACACGTGTTATCCAACCAATACCTAAAGTAAACTATAATGCTAGCCACCTGCTGAAATTATTGTAAGAATCTGTACATAGTATGTATATGTAGGTTGGAAGTAGATTGGGGGGTGGCTCAGGTTAGATGTGTATGTGTACAATCTAGGATTATCTTATCTTATTATAACATAGTAAAGAAGTATCACAGCTAGCAGACAAGTTAGAAAAACTCATTTAGTTTTGTCAGTTCAATAAAATTAACAGGATTTCCTCTGATGTTCTAGATTTGTACTACACAGCGTAATGCATCTCCTGTGGTACACTAGTTTACAAAGTTAAAATAAGTCAACTTGGAGCTCCATGCTCTCTATAAAAGCAAGCAGCCTGTGCATAAAAATATGGTCATACAAATCCTCTTTTTTCTAGCAGCCACGCAAGTTACCGTAAAGCAGTGATTTCCAAACTGTGGCACGTGGACTGGATCTGGCCCTTTTCTTGCCTCTATCCAGCCTTTTTGGGCACTGTTTCTCCCATTGATACGAGATACTATATCTCCCACTGACACCATAGTTGAGGCACCATTCCTTCTACTGACACCAACAGTGGGGCATAATTCCTCACACTGACACCAACAATGGGACCCTATTTCTCATAATGACACCAACAATGGGGCATTATTCCTCCCAATAATGTCAACGATGGGGATCTATTCCTCCTACTGACCACTGGGGCTATGTAATCTTTTTATTCCCACTGCCTACCACGTCCAAGGCATTGTTTACGCCCACTGGGTCTATGGCCACTGGCCACAGTCCCTCTGGAATCTGGAGGACAATAAATTGTCTCTTTTTCAAAGAAACTCATTTTAGACTCTCATGTTAGGCTCCTGGACTCTACAAACTGCCAGTTATTTGGGTCTTTTTTACTTGAAAGACACACACAAGTTTCTCTGACAATCAAAGTTAATCCATCACCGTCTATTTAAAAAATTAATGTGAGGTGATGAGTGGATATACTGCCAACATCCACAAAAATTCTTTATACCAAACTAAATATTTTTCCATGGTTTGGTATCCATCACTGTCTATTGTCTGTCAGGCTGTATTTCACCATTTTGTACTATAAGGATTCAGGAATAACATACTAATTTCAATAAACTGTTACAGGATTCACCTTAGAATTCAGAATTATTGTACTAATATGATTTCTAAACTTTGAAGGGAATCATTATGTCCATAAACTTTATAGCAAGTTGTATGATTTCTGAATTTTTTGAGGTATATATTGACACCAGAGAAAGTAGCACCAAGCTCATGAAACTCATGTACATACACATTTCAAGTTTTAAAACTGAAATGCTGTATCTTTTTAACTCTCTATACAAACTTTGTTTTTCACATAAACATTTACCATGTGACCCAGGATTCTCAGAGCATTATGGGTTCTCTAAAGAGAGAACACAGCAGTAGGTATCTCTTTTCACATCAGTGTCTCTCAATGAAACCTCACGGTCCTGACTAGTGATGAGCTTCGCGTTCGAGTCAAACCCGAATTGCGATTGTTATGGGCCGTTCACGCCAAATTCGTGTGGCGTGTCACGGCCCATAATTCACTGCAGCATCACAGTGCATTGCTGGCTGATGATTGGCCAAGCATGCACTATGACCCGCATGCTTAGCCAATCACAGCGCCATCGGTAGAGAGAGCTGTAATTGGCCAAAGCCAGGGTGGCTTTGGCCAATTATGGCTCAGGGGGTTTAGAACACGCACCACACTATATAAGGCCGCCTGCACGGCGGCCCAGTGTAGTGTGTTCCGGCGTGCTTAGAGATAGAGAGAGAGACAGTGTCATTTCATTTGAGTTAGCTAGATTAGGCAGGACAGTCAGTGAGTTAGCTGCACTTACAGTGTATTGTGTATATATATGCATCCCAGGTGTTGCATATATATATATATATATATATATATATATGTATATACACTGTATTAAGTTTAGCTAGATCCGTTCCTATTATCCTCCTACTGACAGGCAGGCTTGTCTTGTTACAGTATTTACAGCTACCTTTAGAAAATGCTGGTGTTCTTTTACATAGTTACATAGTTACATAGTAGGTGAGGTTGAAAAAAGACACAAGTCCATCAAGTCCAACCTATGTGTGTGATTATGTGTCAGTATTACATTACATATCCCTGTATGTTGTGGTCATTCAGGTGATTATCTAATAGTTTCTTGAAGCTATCAATGCTCCCCGCTGAGACCACCGCCTGTGGAAGGGAATTCCACATCCTTGCCGCTCTTACAGTAAAGAACCCTCTACGTAGTTTAAGGTTAAACCTCTTTTCTTCTAAATGTAATGAGTGGCCACGAGTCTTATTAAACTCTCTTCTGCGAAAAAGTTTTATCCCTATTGTGGGGTCACCAGTACAGTATTTGTAAATTGAAATCATATCCCCTCTCAAGCGTCTCTTTTCCAGAGAGAATAAGTTGAGTGCTCGCAACCTTTCCTCATAACTAAGATCCTCCAGACCCTTTATTAGCTTTGTTGCCCTTCTTTGTACTCGCTCCATTTCCAGTACATCCCTCCTGAGGACTGGTGCCCAGAACTGGATAGCATACTCCAGGTGTGGCCGGACCAGAGTCTTGTAGAGTGGGAGAATTATCGTTTTATCTCTGGAGTTGATCCCCCTTTTAATGCATGCCAATATTCTGTTTGCTTTATTAGCAGCAGCTTGGAATTGCATGCCATTGCTGAGCCTATCATCTACTAGGACCCCCAGGTCCTTTTCCATCCTAGATTCCCCCAGAGGTTCTCCCCCCAGTGTATAGATTGCATTCATATTTTTGCCACCCAAATGCATTATTTTGCATTTTTCTACATTGAACCTCATTTGCCATGTAGTCGCCCACCCCATTAATTTGTTTAGGTCTTTTTGCAAGATTTCCACATCCTGCGGAGAAGTTATTGCCCTGCTTAGCATAGTATCGTCTGCAAATACAGAGATTGAACTGTTTATACCATCCTCCAGGTCGTTTATGAACAAATTAAATAGGATTGGTCCCAGCACAGAACCCTGGGGAACCCCACTACCCACCCTGACCATTCTGAGTACTCCCCATTTATCACCACCCTCTGAACACGCCCTTGTAGCCAGTTTTCAATCCATGTACTCACCCTATGGTCCATGCCAACGCACCTTATTTTGTACAGTAAACGTTTATGGGGAACTGTGTCAAATGCTTTTGCAAAATCCAGATACACCACGTCTACGGGCCTTCCTTTATCTAGATGGCAACTCACCTGCTCATAGAAGGTTAATAGATTGGTTTGGCAAGAACGATTCTTCATGAATTCATGCTGATTACTGCTAATGATATCATTCTAATTACTAAAATCTTGTATATAGTCCCTTATCATCCCCTCCAAGAGTTTATATACTATTAATGTTAGGCTATCTGGTCTGTAATTCCCAGGGATGTTTTTTGGGCCCTTTTTAAATATTGGTGCTACATTGGCTTTTCTCCAATCAGCTGGTACCATTCCAGTCAATAGACTGTCTGTAAAAATTAGGAACAACGGTCTGGCAATCACCTGACTGAGTTCCCTAAGTACCCTCGGATGCAAGCCATCTGGTCCCGGTGATTTATTAATGTTAAGTTTCTCAAGTCTAATTTTAATTCCGTCCTCTGTTAACCATGTAGGTGCTTCCTGTGTTGTGTCATGAGGATAAACACTGCAGTTTTGGTTACTGAAGCCCCCGATTCACTCGTGAAGACTGAGGAGAAGAATAAATTCAATACCTTTGCCATCTCCCCATCCTTTGTAACCAGATGTCCTTCCTCATTCTTTATGGGGCCAATATGGTCTGTCCTCCCTTTTTTACTGTTTACATACTTAAAGAATTTCTTGGGATTTGTTTTGCTCTCCTCCGCTATGTGTCTTTCATGTTCTATCTTAGCCGTCCTAATTGCACCCTTACATTTCTTATTGCATTCTTTATAAAGTCTGACTGCTGAGGATGATACCTCAACCTTGTATTTTTTGAAGGCCTTCTCCTTTGCTTTTATATGCATTTTTACATTGGAGTTAAGCCATCCAGGATTTTTGTTTGCTCTTTTAAATTTATTACCCAATGGGATACATTGGCTAATGCCCTTATTTAATATACTCTTAAAGCAAACCCATCTCTCCTCCGTATTCTTTGTTCCTAATATTTTATCCCAATTTATGCCTTTTAGCAAGGTTTGTAGTTTAGGGAAGTTGGCTCTTTTGAAATTTAGTGTCTTTGTGTTCCCTTCATGTTTCCTATTTGTGTGATTTATACTGAAACTAATTGACCTGTGATCGCTGTTACCTAAATTGCCCCGTATTTCCACATCTGTGATCAGGTCTGTATTGTTAGTAATCAGTAGATCCAGTAATGTTTTATTTCTAGTTGGTGCGTCTACCATCTGACCCATAAAATTGTCCTGCAAGACATTAAGGAACTGGCGAGCCTTAAATGAATGCGTGGTTCCCTCCGCCCAGTCTATGTCTGGATAATTAAAATCCCCCATTATGATAACACTTCCCATCCTTGCTGCTAATCCAATTTGTGATAGGAGATCCGTCTCCACTTCCTCCCTCAGGTTAGGGGGCCTATAGCATACTCCCAGTATTATTTTCCCCTTAGCTTCATCCCTTTGGAGCTCTACCCATAAAGATTCCACCTCCTCCCTAGCTCCCTCAGTGATGTCATCTCTCACATTCACTTGTACATTATTCTTGATATATAGGCATACCCCTCCCCCTTTTTTACCCTCTCTATCCTTGCGGTATAGGGTATACCCTTGAATGTTTGCCAGCCAATCATGAGAGCTGTTGAACCAGGTCTCTGAAATTCCCACAAAATCCAAATCCTCCTTGTACAACAGTATCTCTAGTTCACCCATCTTGTCCGCCATGCTCCTGGCATTAGTGAATATGCCACATAGTTTAGACCGGTCGCATATTGTCCTCGTATTGGGTGTTTCAAGATTGCAAGTAGGACTTGCTACTATACTCACCTTGTGTTTTTGTGCTTTGGTTAACCTACCACTAATGCCCCCAATACTACCCTCTGGAATATCTTCCGTGCTGGCTATCACTGTCTCTGGACCCTCCCCCCCATCGCCTAGTTTAAAAACCCCTCTAACTTTTTGGCCATCTTCATTCCCAGCAGATCTGTACCCTCCTCATTTAGGTGCAGTCCGTCCCTTCTATAGTACCGGTTACCGACTGAGAAGTCGGCCCAGTCCTTCAGGAACCCAAACCCCTCCTTACTACACCAGCTCTTCAGCCACTTGTTTACTTCCCTAATCTCCCTCTGCCTTTCTGGTGTAGCTCGATGTACCGGTAGTATTCCTGAGAACACTACCTTGGAGGTTCTTTTCCTCAATTTAGCACCTAAATCCCTAAAATCGTTCTTTAGGACACTCCATCTGCCTCTGACTTTGTCATTGGTGCCAACGTGCACCATGACAGCCGGGTCTTCCCCAGCCCCTCCCAGTAATCTGTCCACAAGATCCGTGATGTGCCGAACCCGAGCGCCCGGTAGACAACATACTGTTCGGCGCTTCAGGTCTTGGTTACAGATTGCCCTCTCTGTCCTTCTAAGAATTGAGTCCCCTACCACCAGAATCTCTTTCCTTTCCCTTTGCTGCCCCCCCACTCTCACTGGAGGAGTTCTTCCCCTGGCAGCTAGGAGAGTCCCTCATCTCCAGCAGTGCTGGTCCCTGACTGGTTTCACCAATGTCATTCAATGGAGCGTACTTATTGGGATGCTCCAGTCCTGGATCGGCCTCTCTGGCACTTCCCCCTCTACCCCTCCTGACTGTCACCCATCTACTCTTTGCTAGTGCCTGCACCTCTTTGTCTCCACCCGCCTCTGTGCTGGCCCCTGCCGGCACCTGCCGTGTACGTTCCTGGCTCACCTTTAGTATAGAGGGACTTCTCAGTGCTGACAGTTGCTTCCCCAGATTCAGAACCTGGGCTTCCAGGGAAACAATGTGCTTACATTTTGCACAGCAGTATTCGCCCTCGATCGGATGATCAAGGAACGCATACATGCGGCAAGATGTACAAAGAGTCGCCTCTCCACACCCGCCGGGCATCGTACCTTTTGAATATAGTGAGGATTTGGGGATTTTACCCTGTCCAAATTACCTAACAGCTAGCTTCCTGGCACTAATACTCAAGACAATACACAGGTACACAACAAGACAATACACAGGTACACAACAAGACAATACACAGGTACTCACAGACCTACGAGCACTCGCAATACACAAGTATACAGTACACAATACACAAGTACTAACGATCCACACACACTACTCAGACAACACTCAGATACTCACACTACACAGGTACTATGACCCCTGTTATAACCTCCTGTTTTAAACTCTGTTTTTTTAACTCCCACTTATTCCAGCTCCACTTACACCAAGTTCCACAGCTTCAGACTGAGCACGCTCAGACTGAGTCCTACAACCAGTTAAATAGGCACCTGTGAGCAATTAACCACACCCCTTAATTGATGGAACCAGAGGAAAAAAAAAAAAAAGCTATTTAAAAAGTGACAGCAAAAGGCAAATTAAAAACTAAAAGGAAAAGCCCCAAAAATGCAACCCAGTAAACAAACAGCAAACAAACAGCAAACAGCAAACAGCAAACAAACAGCAAACAAACAGCAAACAAACAGCAAACAGCCAACAAACAGCCAACAAACAGCAAACAAACAGCAAACAGCAAACAAACAGCAAACAAACAGCAAACAGCAAACAAACAGCAAACAAACAGCAAACAGCAAACAAACAGCAAGCAAACAGCAAGACTTGTACACTCTAACTCTGTTTTTTTAACTCCCACTTATTCCAGCTCCACTTACACCAAGTTCCACAGCTTCAGACTGAGCACCAATTTTGATCCTATTAATACCACAGTCAGGCAGCTAGACTATTTACAGTTAGTGTAGTGTGTCTTCCTCACAGTGTTCAGTTAAAGCTACAAGTTAGTTTAGTGTGACCTCTGCACAGTGTTCAGCTAAAGCTACAAGTTAGAGTAGTGCGTCCTCTTCACAGTGTTCAGCTAAAACTACAAGTTAGTGTAGTGCGTCCTGCTCACAGTGTTCAGCTAAAACTACAAGTTAGTGTAGTGCGACCTCTGCACAGTGTTCAGCTAAAGCTACAAGTTAGTGTAGTGAGACCTCCTCTAAAGCTACAAGTTAGTGTAGTGAGACCTCTGCAGTGTTCAGCTAAAGCTACAAGTTAGTGTAGTGCGTCCTCCTCACAGTGTTCAGCTAAAACTACAAGTTAGTGTAGTGCGACCTCTGCACTGTGTACAGCTAAAGCTGCAAGTTAGTGTAGTGCGTCCTCCTCACAGTGTTCAGCTAAACCTACAAGTTATTTTTTTGCGAGCTCTGCGAGTGTTCAGCTAAAGCTACCTGTAGAAGGTTGGTGGTGTTTTCCTGATCCTATCACTACCGCAGGCAGCTAAATAAGCTACAAGTTAGTGTAGTGCGAGCTCTGCACAGTGTTCACCTAAAGCTACCTGTAGAAGGTTGGTGGTGTTTTCCTGATCCTATCACTTCCACAGGCAGCTAAATAAGCTACAAGTTAGTTTTTTGCGAGCTCTGCACAGTGTTCAGCTAAAGCTACCTATAGAAGGTTGGTGGTGTTCTCATACTACAGGCAGGCAGTTGATTTTGCTAGCTGCAGTATCAGTATATATATATATATATATATATATATATATATATATATATCCCAGCTTAGTGCAGCTACAGGCCATTAGTATGTCTGGAAGGCCAACAAGGAGAGGCAGACAGTCACAAGCCAATAAAAGAGGGCAAGCAGGCTCTGTGTCTAGAGGAAACAGTGCTGGTCGTGGAGACGGTGCATCCTCATCAGCACGTGGCCGTGGGACACGCTTGGCCTTTTTTTTTGGCAGCTGGCCGTGTTGAGCCGCAACATGCGGAAGACTTGGTCGAGTGGATGACCAAGCCGTCCTCATCCTCCTCATCCTCTCTCACCCATGCTCAGGGTACTTTGTCTGGCAAAGCAGCGGCCTCTTCCCTCGGCTCAATGTCATCAGTGACTCCTTCCCTAGCCCCACCATGTCCTCCTGAGGAGTCCCTCGAACTGTTTGACCACAGTGTTGGGTACATGCTCCAGGAGGATGCCCAGAATTTGGAAGGCTCTGATGATGATGATACTGAGCTAGATGAAGGCAGTAATGTGAGCATGGACAGAGGGGGTGCCCAAGAAGGACAGCAATCTGGCAGTCATGCTCCCCCTGCTGCAGCATACTGCCAGGTTTGCTCCAGTGATGAGGAGGGAGGGGATGATGAGGTCACTGACTGCACGTGGGTGCCTGATAGGAGAGAGGAGGAGGAGGCATCACCAACGAGGCAGGATGCCCTCCAGGGGCCAGCCTAAGGGCAGCACACTGACTGCATCACACCCCAAAGCTCCGCATGTGCAGGGCGCTGCTGTCTCTGTGCATTATTCAAAAAGTTCTTTGGTGTGGGCCTTTTTTGAGACGAGTGCATCAGATCGCACCGCTGCTATTTCCAATATATGTCTCAAGCGTATCTCGCGTGGCCAAAACATCTCCCGCTTGGGCACCACATGCTTGACCAGACATATGTTGACCTGCCATGCAGTTCGTTGGCAAGCCTATCTAAAAGACCCACACCAAAGAACAAAGAGAACCTCTCCTTGATCCTCATCAGCTGAGATCTCCAACCCCACTATACCTTCAGTCCTCTCTGAGACCTGCACTGAGAGGAATGAAGGTGTAGAATTAGGTGTGTCACAGCCAAGTACTTGTGGGCAATCTGCTTTCGGTACACCGTCGTCAGATTGTACCAGGCAAATTTCCCTGCCCCAGCTGCTGCACCACCAAAAGAAGTTCGCTCCCAGCCATCCACATGCCAAGTGGTTGAATGCTAGCTTGGCAAAATTGCTAGCACTTTAAACTGCTGCCTTTTCAGTTGGTAGACTCTGCCCCCTTCGTGAGTTTGTGGAATGTGCGGTTCCTCAGCAGCAGGTACCCAAACGCCACTTTTTCTCACGGAAGGTGATTCCGGCTCTCAACCGGCATGTGGAAGGCAATGTCTTGGCCTCGCTGGACAGGGCGGTCAGTGGTAAGGTGCATATTACCGCTGACTCATGGTCCAGCAGGCATGGACAGGGACGTTACCTAAGTTTCACCACACATTGGGTGACTCTGCCGGCAGCTGGGAAGGATGCAGGACAAGGTGCAGTAGTGTTGGAGGTTGTTCCGCCACCACGCCTCCAAAATGCCACTACTAATGATTGTGACACACCTCTCTCCTCCACCCCCTCCTCTTCTTCTTCCTCCATGGCCTCTTCCTGTGCTTGGTCCTCGGAACCAGCGGTGCTCCGTAGCTGTTCAAGGGGCTACGCAAGTATGCAGGCCAAAAGATGCCATGCGGTGCTTGAGCTGGTGTGCTTGGGGGACAGGAGCCACACTGGGGCAGAGGTTCTGTCAGCTCTGCAAGGGCAGGTTCAGAGGTGGTTGACGCCACGCTAACTTAAGGCAGGAATGGTAGTTTGCGACAATGGCACCAACCTCCTCTCTGCCCTCTGACAGGGACAAATGACCCATGTGCCCTGTTTGGCTCACGTCCTTAACTTGGTGGTGCAGTGGTTCTTGGGCAGGTACCCGGCTTACAGGATGTCCTGAGGCAGGCCAGGAAAGTCTGTGTGCATTTCCGCCGGTTATATAATGCCAGTGCTCGGCTGGCAGACCTCCAAAGGGAGTTTAACCTGCCCAAGAACCACCTAATCTGTGACAAGCCCACCAGGTGGAACTCAACATTGGCCATGCTGCAGCGGCTACACGCGCAGCAGAGGGCCATCAATGAGTACCTGTGCGACTATGGCACCAGGACAGGGTCAGGGGAGCTTGTTTTTTTTTCCCCACGCCAGTGGGCCATGATCAGGGATGCATGCACTGTCCTGTCACCATTGGAGGAGGCCACGAGGATGGTGAGCAGTGACAGTGCATGCATCAATGACACTGTCCCCCTTGTCCACCTGTTGGAGCACACGCTGCATAGAATAATGGACAGGGCACTTGAGGCAGAACAGAGGCAGGAAGAGGAGGACTTCCTTAGCTCTCAAGGCCCCCTTTATCCAGACAGTGTTCCTGCGTGCCCGCCAATCACACAGGAAGAGGACGAGGATGAGAAGGAGGAGGATTGTGTCAGTATGGAGGTGGAGCCTGGCACTCAGCATCAGCAGCAGTCTTTAAGGCATCAGTCCCAAGAAACACATGGACTTGTACGTGGCTGGGAGGAGGTGGTTGCGGACCATGTCGTCCTTAGTGACCCAAAGGACTCCAGACTGAATACCTCAGCAAACCTATGCTGCATGGCCTCCCTGATCCTGCAAAGCCTGCGGAAGGATCCTCGTATTCATGGTATCAAGGAGAAGGATCAATACTGGCTGGCAATCCTCCTTGATCCACGTTACAAGAGTAAGGTTGCGGACCTTATCTTGCTGTCGCAGAGGGAGCAAAGGATGAAACATCTTCGGGAGGCCTTGCAGAAAGGTCTGTGCAACGCGTTCCCAGAGACTGGGAGGTTAAAAACTCCTGTTTCTGGACAACGTGTTGCTAAGACTTTGGTCAGTCAAAGAAGGAGCGGTGGAGAAGGTGGCCATCTGACCGATGCGTTCAGACAATTTTTGGTCCACAGCCCCAAGGTATGATCGGTTCCAGCAACCATCGCAGCATCTGTTTTTCATGGTGCAGGAATACCTAGGGGCAAGATCTGACTTGGACACCTTTCCCACCGAAAATCTTTTGGGTTACTGGGTCTTGAGGATGGATCACTGGGCAGAGCTTGCACAGTATGCAATTGAGCTACTGGCCTGCATGCAGCGTTCTTTCGGAACGCACATTCAGTGCTGCTGGAGGCTTTGTAACCAATCACAGGGTGTGTCTGTCCACCGACTCGATCGATCGACTGACCTTCATAAAAATGAATCAGTCTTGGATCACCACCAGCTACCAAGCACCTGATGCTGATGTAACCAAATTTTTTTTTTGAAATCTCAGATCCCTTCAAAGACTGCCTATGCTGATGCTGAGTGACTATCCTGAGTAATTATCCTCTTCCTCCTCAATGATCACGCTGATAGCTTGTAAGAACATTTTTGGTTCTGGGCACCACCACCAGTGCCTAAGGCCCAATTTTTCAGCCCCTGTTTAACAGGGGCGTGTAATTACAATTTTTGATGCAATACTTTGCAGCAGGGCTCATTTCTGCGTTCCAACTAGAGTATCTGTGAGGGGTTGCAGTGTTGTGGCACCAGCACCAGTGCCTAAGGCCCAATTTTTCAGCCCCTGTTCAACAGGGGCATGTAATTACAATTCTTGATCTAATATTTCACAGCAGGGCCCTGTGAGGGCTAACAGTGTTGTGGCCACAACAACACCTAAGGCCCAATTTCTGCTGAGTATATAGGGCAGGCCCCTACTTTCAAACATCCAACTTACAAACGACTCCTACTTGCAAACGGAAGGAGACAACAGGAAGTGTGATAAAATCTACCCCTAGGAAGGGAAATTCTCTCCTGTAAGAGTTAATATGGGAAAAACATTTCTCCTTTCCACTGATGCTTTATCACCAATCCTTGTTTCACAAAAAAACCCAAATTTTCAAAAAACATTTGTCATTGGGACAAAAAATGAGGTGAAATCTTCTGAAGAGGAGCACAGACAGCAAAACAAATGTCACAGGGGTGATAACCCTTCCCTATGTTTTCCAAAAAGCTTAAAATAGATTTTTTGGCTGGAGCTAAACACGTTAAAAATGTACCAGTTCAAAATTACAAACAGATTCTACTTAACAACAAACCTACAGTCCCTGTCTTGTTTGCACCGCCTGCATACTGCTGTTCAGAGTATATAGGGCCTGGTGGCCCCACGCCTTTCCTTTTTTTAATTTAGGTGTGGGGTTCCCCTTAATATCCATACAAGACCCAAAGGGCCTGGTAATTATTATTATTATTATTATTCAGGATTTATATAGCGCCAACAGTTTACGCAGCGCTTTACAATATAAAAGGGAGACAATACAGTTATAATATAATACAATACAATACAATAGGATTAAGAGGGCCCTGCTCAGAAGAGCTTACAATCTAATAGGGTGGGGCAGGTGGTACAAAAGGTTGTAACTGTGGGGAATGAGCTGGTGGAAGTGGTAGGAGATTAGTTGGAGACGTGATAGGCTTTCCTGAAGAGATGAGTTTTCAGGGATTGCCTGAAGGTAGCAAGAGTAGGGGATAGCCGGATAGATGGAGGTAGCGAGTTCCAGAGGATGGGAGAGGCTCTGGAGAAATCCTGGAGACGAGCATGGGAGGAGGAGATGAGAGAGCTTGAAAGCAGGAGGTCTTGAGAAGAGCGGAGAGGACGATTTGGGTGATATTTGGAGACAAGATTAGTGATGTAGCTTGGGGCAGAGTTGTGAATGGCTTTGTATGTTGTGGTTAGAATTTTGAATTTAATTCGCTGGGTGATTGGGAGCCAGTGTAGGGATTGAAGTAGAGGGTTGGCAGACACTGAGCGGTTGGTAAGGTGGATAAGTCTGGCAGCAGCATTCATGATAGACTGAAGAGGGGATAGCCTATGGAGCGGTAGGCCAATGAGAAGGGAGTTGCAATAGTCAAGGCGAGAGATAACAAGGGAGTGAATGAGGAGCTTGGTGGTTTCATTTGTTAAAAAAGGGCGAATTTTAGAGATGTTACGGAGGTGAATTCTACAAACTTTTGACAATGATTGGATTTGAGGCTGAAATGACAAGTCGGAGTCTAGGATTACACCTAGTACCCTGGCGTGAGGGGAGGGACTGATGGTTGCATTGTTGATTTTGATGGAAAAGTCATGGAGGGGGGCACGGGCGGGGGGGAATATTAATAGCTCAGTTTTAGAGAGATTTAGTTTAAGGAAGTGGTGCGACATCCATGCTGATATGTCAGTTAGTAAGTTAGTAATGCGAGAGGATACTGAAGGAGTGAGGTGAGGAGTAGACAGATAGATTTGGGTGTCATCAGCATATAAGTGGTATTGGAAGCCGTGGGCAGTTATTAGGTGACCAAGGGAGGTGGTGTAGATAGAGAAGAGAAGGGGTCCAAGAACCGAGCCTTGGGGGACCCCCACAGAAAGGGGCAATGGAGAGGAGGAGACAGAGTTGTAGGTGACACTGAAGGAGCGCTGTGATAAATAGCCAGAGAACCAGGATAGAGCAGAATCTCGGAGGCCAAGGGAATGTAGTTTATTGAGAAGGAGCGGGTGGTCAACAGTATCAAAGGCCGCAGAGAGGTCAAGTAGTAGGAGTATGGAGTACTGGCTGTTGGTTTTAGCAGTTAGTAAATCGTTAGTGAGTTTTAGTAAGGTAGTTTCTGTGGAGTGCTGCGAGCGAAAGCCAGACTGTAAGGGGTCAAGAAGGTTATTTTCATTGAGGTAGGAGCTAAGACGGTTGTAGACTAAGCGTTCTAGAAGTTTAGAGGTGAATGGGAGTAATGAGATGGGTCTTAAGTTGTTCAGGTCGGTAGGGTCCAGTGAGGGCTTTTTAAGAATGGGAGTGATCTGTGCATGTTTTAGAGGGGAGGGGAAAATGCCACTAGAAAGGGAGAGATTGAAGATGTGGGTGAGGGAGCATAGGATAGAAGAAGAGGGTGACCGTAGTAGTTGTGAGGGAACAGGATCCAAGGGACAATTGGTTAGGTGGGCATTCGAGAAAATTTTTGTAACCTCTTCCGTAGTAGCCAATTCAAAAGAGGAGAGGGTTGAATGTGCTGCTGGGCAAGGTATGATGGGTGGGGAAGATGTACGCACAGTGGAGATGTCCTCACGAATTGCATTGATCTTGTCTTTGAAGTGATTGGCAATCTCTTGGGCAGTGAGTGAGTTAGTGGGTAGAGGGGGTGGTGGACGAAGCAGAGAGTTAAAGGTTGAGAAGAGCCGACGGGGACTGGATGACAAGGAATTAATAAGAGAGACAAAGTAGGCTTGTTTGGCAGCATGGAGGCATGAATTGTATTTTAGAAGGGCAGATTTATATAGGGTGAAATCTTGCAGGCATTTGGTTTTACGCCACAGTCGTTCAAGAGCACGGCAATGTCTCTTGAGATTTCTAGTGTTGTCAGTTTGCCAGGGTTGTAACGGTCGGGGCCTAATTCTGCGTGTGGTTAGGGGAGCAAGTGCATCTAGTGATGATGAGAGTGAACTGTTGTAGACAGAAGTGGCCAGGTCAGGACAGGACAGGGGAGAGATTATGTCATATAGGTTGTCAGTAGCAGAATAGAGAAGAGAAGGGTTAAAGTGGCGAAGGTTTCTACAAGTAATTGTTTGCTGCTTGGAGGGATGGGTGGTTGGAGGCAAGGATACAGTGAAAGTAATGAGGTTGTGATCAGATAGAGGAAAGGGGGTGTTGGTGAGGTTGCCAGGGTTGCAGAGATGGGAGAATACAAGGTCAAGGGTATTACCATTGGAGTGAGTGGAAGTATGTGTCCATTGGGTTAGGTCAAAAGATGAGGTTAAGTTGAGAAGTTTAGCTGTAGTGGGGCTGTTGACATTGACAGGAATGTTAAAGTCACCAAGAATAATGGTGGGTATTTCAGAGGAGAGAAAGTAGGGTAGCCAGGCAGCAAAGTCATCAATGAAGCGCGATACCGGTCCTGGAGGCCTATAAATTGCTGCAATCCTCAGAGAAATGGGAGAAAACAGACGAATACAGTGCATCTCGAAAGAAGAGAGGGATAGAGAGGGAGGGACAGTAAGGACTTGGAAGGTGCTTTGTGGGGACAGAAGGAAGCCAACTCCACCTCCTTTCTGTCTGTTGGGTCTGGAGGAGTGAGTCCAATGGAGACCACCATGGGAGAGGGCAGCAGGAGAAGCTGAGTCAAAATTTTGCAGCCAGGTTTCTGTTACGGCCAGTATGTTCAAGCCATGAGAGATGAAGAGGTCATGTACAGATGTTAGCTTGTTACAGATGGAGCGGGCGTTCCACAGGGCACATGAGATTGGTGGGGTGCTTTGAGGAAGTAGGGGGATAGAAATTAAACTGAGTGGATTGCGGTGGTTGCCAGAGGGGGAGGGGTATTGGATATGTGGCTTGCATTTGGAAAATGGCGGACCAGGATTAGGAGAAATATCACCTGAGACAAGGAGAAGGAGGAGGGTGAGGAAGGCAAGGTGGGAGTGGGATGTGCATGAGCGCACGTGTCTAGTGGCCCTGGAGTTTATGTCAGCATGTGGGTGCAGCAAATGCAGGAGATGATGGGTGCCATAGTAGGGAGAGGGTAGGAGTGAGGGTGATATGTGCATGCTGCAGGGAAGAGAGGAGGGGTAGAGTAAAGATAATTTGAGGATAGAAGACACCAATGTGAGAAGGAAGAGAATAAGGAGCATGTTAGTGGCTAGAGAGTGGGAAACTAACCTAATATAAAATAAATTTCAAAGTTGGTTTGCTTGTCGTCTTGCAGAATGGAGCAGAGTTCCTGTTGTTCATGCAGCTTTAGTTATCCTGCTTTCGTTAAACTGCGTCGGTGAAACTGCGCATCACTCGTGACAGAGCCACTCAGGAAAGAGCCATGATGTCTGCGCCATGCCCCTGTCTGCGCCACCCCATAAGCTGCCATAAATTTATAGACAGCCTAAGCTGGGATGCATTTCTCAGTTGGTCATTATTGGGTCTGATGTGAGACACCTGAATATGGGGAGGAGATGGCCAGGGCCAGGCCAGACACAGGCTAGGGTCGTAAAGCTAATTACCTCTCTTGATCACTCAAGCCACATGGAGTTGAGAATCAATCACCAGTAATATTGCTATTGCAGTGTGTTTGTTATAGAGCTAGCAGTAAATATGGAAGTTTAAAGATATGGCAGCAGGAGACAATTACCAAAAATATTAATAGCAGACTCAGCAAAGCCAGTTCAGTAGGGATGTACAGTTGGATAGGAGATAGGAGACAATTACCTGTAAAAGAGCAGAGAAGACATGATCAGAATTGATAACTGCGTCGGTGAAACTGCGCATCACTCGTGACAGAGCCACTCAGGAAAGAGCCATGATGTCTGCGCCATGCCCCTGTCTGCGCCACCCCATAAGCTGCCATAAATTTATAGACAGCCTAAGCTGGGATGCATTTCTCAGTTGGTCATTATTGGGTCTGATGTGAGACACCTGAATATGGGGAGGAGATGGCCAGGGCCAGGCCAGACACAGGCTAGGGTCGTAAAGCTAATTACCTCTCTTGATCACTCAAGCCACATGGAGTTGAGAATCAATCACCAGTAATATTGCTATTGCAGTGTGTTTGTTATAGAGCTAGCAGTAAATATGGAAGTTTAAAGATATGGCAGCAGGAGACAATTACCAAAAATATTAATAGCAGACTCAGCAAAGCCAGTTCAGTAGGGATGTACAGTTGGATAGGAGATAGGAGACAATTACCTGTAAAAGAGCAGAGAAGACATGATCAGAATTGATAACTGCGTCGGTGAAACTGCGCATCACTCGTGACAGAGCCACTCAGGAAAGAGCCATGATGTCTGCGCCATGCCCCTGTCTGCGCCACCCCATAAGCTGCCATAAATTTATAGACAGCCTAAGCTGGGATGCATTTCTCAGTTGGTCATTATTGGGTCTGATGTGAGACACCTGAATATGGGGAGGAGATGGCCAGGGCCAGGCCAGACACAGGCTAGGGTCGTAAAGCTAATTACCTCTCTTGATCACTCAAGCCACATGGAGTTGAGAATCAATCACCAGTAATATTGCTATTGCAGTGTGTTTGTTATAGAGCTAGCAGTAAATATGGAAGTTTAAAGATATGGCAGCAGGAGACAATTACCAAAAATATTAATAGCAGACTCAGCAAAGCCAGTTCAGTAGGGATGTACAGTTGGATAGGAGATAGGAGACAATTACCAAAAATATTAATAGCAGACTCAGCAAAGCCAGTTCAGTAGGGATGTACAGTTGGATAGGAGATAGGAGACAATTACCTGTAAAAGAGCAGAGAAGACATGATCAGAATTGATAACTGCGTCGGTGAAACTGCGCATCACTCGTGACAGAGCCACTCAGGAAAGAGCCATGATGTCTGCGCCATGCCCCTGTCTGCGCCACCCCATAAGCTGCCATAAATTTATAGACAGCCTAAGCTGGGATGCATTTCTCAGTTGGTCATTATTGGGTCTGATGTGAGACACCTGAATATGGGGAGGAGATGGCCAGGGCCAGGCCAGACACAGGCTAGGGTCGTAAAGCTAATTACCTCTCTTGATCACTCAAGCCACATGGAGTTGAGAATCAATCACCAGTAATATTGCTATTGCAGTGTGTTTGTTATAGAGCTAGCAGTAAATATGGAAGTTTAAAGATATGGCAGCAGGAGACAATTACCAAAAATATTAATAGCAGACTCAGCAAAGCCAGTTCAGTAGGGATGTACAGTTGGATAGGAGATAGGAGACAATTACCTGTAAAAGAGCAGAGAAGACATGATCAGAATTGATAACTGCGTCGGTGAAACTGCGCATCACTCGTGACAGAGCCACTCAGGAAAGAGCCATGATGTCTGCGCCATGCCCCTGTCTGCGCCACCCCATAAGCTGCCATAAATTTATAGACAGCCTAAGCTGGGATGCATTTCTCAGTTGGTCATTATTGGGTCTGATGTGAGACACCTGAATATGGGGAGGAGATGGCCAGGGCCAGGCCAGACACAGGCTAGGGTCGTAAAGCTAATTACCTCTCTTGATCACTCAAGCCACATGGAGTTGAGAATCAATCACCAGTAATATTGCTATTGCAGTGTGTTTGTTATAGAGCTAGCAGTAAATATGGAAGTTTAAAGATATGGCAGCAGGAGACAATTACCAAAAATATTAATAGCAGACTCAGCAAAGCCAGTTCAGTAGGGATGTACAGTTGGATAGGAGATAGGAGACAATTACCTGTAAAAGAGCAGAGAAGACATGATCAGAATTGATAACTGCGTCGGTGAAACTGCGCATCACTCGTGACAGAGCCACTCAGGAAAGAGCCATGATGTCTGCGCCATGCCCCTGTCTGCGCCACCCCATAAGCTGCCATAAATTTATAGACAGCCTAAGCTGGGATGCATTTCTCAGTTGGTCATTATTGGGTCTGATGTGAGACACCTGAATATGGGGAGGAGATGGCCAGGGCCAGGCCAGACACAGGCTAGGGTCGTAAAGCTAATTACCTCTCTTGATCACTCAAGCCACATGGAGTTGAGAATCAATCACCAGTAATATTGCTATTGCAGTGTGTTTGTTATAGAGCTAGCAGTAAATATGGAAGTTTAAAGATATGGCAGCAGGAGACAATTACCAAAAATATTAATAGCAGACTCAGCAAAGCCAGTTCAGTAGGGATGTACAGTTGGATAGGAGATAGGAGACAATTACCTGTAAAAGAGCAGAGAAGACATGATCAGAATTGATAACTGCGTCGGTGAAACTGCGCATCACTCGTGACAGAGCCACTCAGGAAAGAGCCATGATGTCTGCGCCATGCCCCTGTCTGCGCCACCCCATAAGCTGCCATAAATTTATAGACAGCCTAAGCTGGGATGCATTTCTCAGTTGGTCATTATTGGGTCTGATGTGAGACACCTGAATATGGGGAGGAGATGGCCAGGGCCAGGCCAGACACAGGCTAGGGTCGTAAAGCTAATTACCTCTCTTGATCACTCAAGCCACATGGAGTTGAGAATCAATCACCAGTAATATTGCTATTGCAGTGTGTTTGTTATAGAGCTAGCAGTAAATATGGAAGTTTAAAGATATGGCAGCAGGAGACAATTACCAAAAATATTAATAGCAGACTCAGCAAAGCCAGTTCAGTAGGGATGTACAGTTGGATAGGAGATAGGAGACAATTACCTGTAAAAGAGCAGAGAAGACATGATCAGAATTGATAACTGCGTCGGTGAAACTGCGCATCACTCGTGACAGAGCCACTCAGGAAAGAGCCATGATGTCTGCGCCATGCCCCTGTCTGCGCCACCCCATAAGCTGCCATAAATTTATAGACAGCCTAAGCTGGGATGCATTTCTCAGTTGGTCATTATTGGGTCTGATGTGAGACACCTGAATATGGGGAGGAGATGGCCAGGGCCAGGCCAGACACAGGCTAGGGTCGTAAAGCTAATTACCTCTCTTGATCACTCAAGCCACATGGAGTTGAGAATCAATCACCAGTAATATTGCTATTGCAGTGTGTTTGTTATAGAGCTAGCAGTAAATATGGAAGTTTAAAGATATGGCAGCAGGAGACAATTACCAAAAATATTAATAGCAGACTCAGCAAAGCCAGTTCTGTAGGGATGTACAGTTGGATAGGAGATAGGAGACAATTACCTGTAAAAGAGCAGAGAAGACATGATCAGAATTGATAACTGCGTCGGTGAAACTGCGCATCACTCGTGACAGAGCCACTCAGGAAAGAGCCATGATGTCTGCGCCATGCCCCTGTCTGCGCCACCCCATAAGCTGCCATAAATTTATAGACAGCCTAAGCTGGGATGCATTTCTCAGTTGGTCATTATTGGGTCTGATGTGAGACACCTGAATATGGGGAGGAGATGGCCAGGGCCAGGCCAGACACAGGCTAGGGTCGTAAAGCTAATTACCTCTCTTGATCACTCAAGCCACATGGAGTTGAGAATCAATCACCAGTAATATTGCTATTGCAGTGTGTTTGTTATAGAGCTAGCAGTAAATATGGAAGTTTAAAGATATGGCAGCAGGAGACAATTACCAAAAATATTAATAGCAGACTCAGCAAAGCCAGTTCAGTAGGGATGTACAGTTGGATAGGAGATAGGAGACAATTACCTGTAAAAGAGCAGAGAAGACATGATCAGAATTGATAACTGCGTCGGTGAAACTGCGCATCACTCGTGACAGAGCCACTCAGGAAAGAGCCATGATGTCTGCGCCATGCCCCTGTCTGCGCCACCCCATAAGCTGCCATAAATTTATAGACAGCCTAAGCTGGGATGCATTTCTCAGTTGGTCATTATTGGGTCTGATGTGAGACACCTGAATATGGGGAGGAGATGGCCAGGGCCAGGCCAGACACAGGCTAGGGTCGTAAAGCTAATTACCTCTCTTGATCACTCAAGCCACATGGAGTTGAGAATCAATCACCAGTAATATTGCTATTGCAGTGTGTTTGTTATAGAGCTAGCAGTAAATATGGAAGTTTAAAGATATGGCAGCAGGAGACAATTACCAAAAATATTAATAGCAGACTCAGCAAAGCCAGTTCAGTAGGGATGTACAGTTGGATAGGAGACAATTACCTGTAAAAGAGCAGAGAAGACATGATCAGAATTGATAACTGCGTCGGTGAAACTGCGCATCACTCGTGACAGAGCCACTCAGGAAAGAGCCATGATGTCTGCGCCATGCCCCTGTCTGCGCCACCCCATAAGCTGCCATAAATTTATAGACAGCCTAAGCTGGGATGCATTTCTCAGTTGGTCATTATTGGGTCTGATGTGAGACACCTGAATATGGGGAGGAGATGGCCAGGGCCAGGCCAGACACAGGCTAGGGTCGTAAAGCTAATTACCTCTCTTGATTACTCAAGCCACATGGAGTTGAGAATCAATCACCAGTAATATTGCTATTGCAGTGTGTTTGTTATAGAGCTAGCAGTAAATATGGAAGTTTAAAGATATGGCAGCAGGAGACAATTACCAAAAATATTAATAGCAGACTCAGCAAAGCCAGTTCAGTAGGGATGTACAGTTGGATAGGAGATAGGAGACAATTACCTGTAAAAGAGCAGAGAAGACATGATCAGAATTGATAACTGCGTCGGTGAAACTGCGCATCACTCGTGACAGAGCCACTCAGGAAAGAGCCATGATGTCTGCGCCATGCCCCTGTCTGCGCCACCCCATAAGCTGCCATAAATTTATAGACAGCCTAAGCTGGGATGCATTTCTCAGTTGGTCATTATTGGGTCTGATGTGAGACACCTGAATATGGGGAGGAGATGGCCAGGGCCAGGCCAGACACAGGCTAGGGTCGTAAAGCTAATTACTTCTCTTGATCACTCAAGCCACATGGAGTTGAGAATCAATCACCAGTAATATTGCTATTGCAGTGTGTTTGTTATAGAGCTAGCAGTAAATATGGAAGTTTAAAGATATGGCAGCAGGAGACAATTACCAAAAATATTAATAGCAGACTCAGCAAAGCCAGTTCAGTAGGGATGTACAGTTGGATAGGAGATAGGAGACAATTACCAAAAATATTAATAGCAGACTCAGCAAAGCCAGTTCAGTAGGGATGTACAGTTGGATAGGAGATAGGAGACAATTACCTGTAAAAGAGCAGAGAAGACATGATCAGAATTGATAACTGCGTCGGTGAAACTGCGCATCACTCGTGACAGAGCCACTCAGGAAAGAGCCATGATGTCTGCGCCATGCCCCTGTCTGCGCCACCCCATAAGCTGCCATAAATTTATAGACAGCCTAAGCTGGGATGCATTTCTCAGTTGGTCATTATTGGGTCTGATGTGAGACACCTGAATATGGGGAGGAGATGGCCAGGGCCAGGCCAGACACAGGCTAGGGTCGTAAAGCTAATTACCTCTCTTGATCACTCAAGCCACATGGAGTTGAGAATCAATCACCAGTAATATTGCTATTGCAGTGTGTTTGTTATAGAGCTAGCAGTAAATATGGAAGTTTAAAGATATGGCAGCAGGAGACAATTACCAAAAATATTAATAGCAGACTCAGCAAAGCCAGTTCAGTAGGGATGTACAGTTGGATAGGAGATAGGAGACAATTACCTGTAAAAGAGCAGAGAAGACATGATCAGAATTGATAACTGCGTCGGTGAAACTGCGCATCACTCGTGACAGAGCCACTCAGGAAAGAGCCATGATGTCTGCGCCATGCCCCTGTCTGCGCCACCCCATAAGCTGCCATAAATTTATAGACAGCCTAAGCTGGGATGCATTTCTCAGTTGGTCATTATTGGGTCTGATGTGAGACACCTGAATATGGGGAGGAGATGGCCAGGGCCAGGCCAGACACAGGCTAGGGTCGTAAAGCTAATTACCTCTCTTGATCACTCAAGCCACATGGAGTTGAGAATCAATCACCAGTAATATTGCTATTGCAGTGTGTTTGTTATAGAGCTAGCAGTAAATATGGAAGTTTAAAGATATGGCAGCAGGAGACAATTACCAAAAATATTAATAGCAGACTCAGCAAAGCCAGTTCAGTAGGGATGTACAGTTGGATAGGAGATAGGAGACAATTACCTGTAAAAGAGCAGAGAAGACATGATCAGAATTGATAACTGCGTCGGTGAAACTGCGCATCACTCGTGACAGAGCCACTCAGGAAAGAGCCATGATGTCTGCGCCATGCCCCTGTCTGCGCCACCCCATAAGCTGCCATAAATTTATAGACAGCCTAAGCTGGGATGCATTTCTCAGTTGGTCATTATTGGGTCTGATGTGAGACACCTGAATATGGGGAGGAGATGGCCAGGGCCAGGCCAGACACAGGCTAGGGTCGTAAAGCTAATTACCTCTCTTGATCACTCAAGCCACATGGAGTTGAGAATCAATCACCAGTAATATTGCTATTGCAGTGTGTTTGTTATAGAGCTAGCAGTAAATATGGAAGTTTAAAGATATGGCAGCAGGAGACAATTACCAAAAATATTAATAGCAGACTCAGCAAAGCCAGTTCAGTAGGGATGTACAGTTGGATAGGAGATAGGAGACAATTACCTGTAAAAGAGCAGAGAAGACATGATCAGAATTGATAACTGCGTCGGTGAAACTGCGCATCACTCGTGACAGAGCCACTCAGGAAAGAGCCATGATGTCTGCGCCATGCCCCTGTCTGCGCCACCCCATAAGCTGCCATAAATTTATAGACAGCCTAAGCTGGGATGCATTTCTCAGTTGGTCATTATTGGGTCTGATGTGAGACACCTGAATATGGGGAGGAGATGGCCAGGGCCAGGCCAGACACAGGCTAGGGTCGTAAAGCTAATTACCTCTCTTGATCACTCAAGCCACATGGAGTTGAGAATCAATTACCAGTAATATTGCTATTGCAGTGTGTTTGTTATAGAGCTAGCAGTAAATATGGAAGTTTAAAGATATGGCAGCAGGAGACAATTACCAAAAATATTAATAGCAGACTCAGCAAAGCCAGTTCAGTAGGGATGTACAGTTGGATAGGAGATAGGAGACAATTACCTGTAAAAGAGCAGAGAAGACATGATCAGAATTGATAACTGCGTCGGTGAAACTGCGCATCACTCGTGACAGAGCCACTCAGGAAAGAGCCATGATGTCTGCGCCATGCCCCTGTCTGCGCCACCCCATAAGCTGCCATAAATTTATAGACAGCCTAAGCTGGGATGCATTTCTCAGTTGGTCATTATTGGGTCTGATGTGAGACACCTGAATATGGGGAGGAGATGGCCAGGGCCAGGCCAGACACAGGCTAGGGTCGTAAAGCTAATTACCTCTCTTGATCACTCAAGCCACATGGAGTTGAGAATCAATCACCAGTAATATTGCTATTGCAGTGTGTTTGTTATAGAGCTAGCAGTAAATATGGAAGTTTAAAGATATGGCAGCAGGAGACAATTACCAAAAATATTAATAGCAGACTCAGCAAAGCCAGTTCAGTAGGGATGTACAGTTGGATAGGAGATAGGAGACAATTACCTGTAAAAGAGCAGAGAAGACATGATCAGAATTGATAACTGCGTCGGTGAAACTGCGCATCACTCGTGACAGAGCCACTCAGGAAAGAGCCATGATGTCTGCGCCATGCCCCTGTCTGCGCCACCCCATAAGCTGCCATAAATTTATAGACAGCCTAAGCTGGGATGCATTTCTCAGTTGGTCATTATTGGGTCTGATGTGAGACACCTGAATATGGGGAGGAGATGGCCAGGGCCAGGCCAGACACAGGCTAGGGTCGTAAAGCTAATTACCTCTCTTGATCACTCAAGCCACATGGAGTTGAGAATCAATCACCAGTAATATTGCTATTGCAGTGTGTTTGTTATAGAGCTAGCAGTAAATATGGAAGTTTAAAGATATGGCAGCAGGAGACAATTACTAAAAATATTAATAGCAGACTCAGCAAAGCCAGTTCAGTAGGGATGTACAGTTGGATAGGAGATAGGAGACAATTACCTGTAAAAGAGCAGAGAAGACATGATCAGAATTGATAACTGCGTCGGTGAAACTGCGCATCACTCGTGACAGAGCCACTCAGGAAAGAGCCATGATGTCTGCGCCATGCCCCTGTCTGCGCCACCCCATAAGCTGCCATAAATTTATAGACAGCCTAAGCTGGGATGCATTTCTCAGTTGGTCATTATTGGGTCTGATGTGAGACACCTGAATATGGGGAGGAGATGGCCAGGGCCAGGCCAGACACAGGCTAGGGTCGTAAAGCTAATTACCTCTCTTGATCACTCAAGCCACATGGAGTTGAGAATCAATCACCAGTAATATTGCTATTGCAGTGTGTTTGTTATAGAGCTAGCAGTAAATATGGAAGTTTAAAGATATGGCAGCAGGAGACAATTACCAAAAATATTAATAGCAGACTCAGCAAAGCCAGTTCAGTAGGGATGTACAGTTGGATAGGAGATAGGAGACAATTACCTGTAAAAGAGCAGAGAAGACATGATCAGAATTGATAACTGCGTCGGTGAAACTGCGCATCACTCGTGACAGAGCCACTCAGGAAAGAGCCATGATGTCTGCGCCATGCCCCTGTCTGCGCCACCCCATAAGCTGCCATAAATTTATAGACAGCCTAAGCTGGGATGCATTTCTCAGTTGGTCATTATTGGGTCTGATGTGAGACACCTGAATATGGGGAGGAGATGGCCAGGGCCAGGCCAGACACAGGCTAGGGTCGTAAAGCTAATTACCTCTCTTGATCACTCAAGCCACATGGAGTTGAGAATCAATCACCAGTAATATTGCTATTGCAGTGTGTTTGTTATAGAGCTAGCAGTAAATATGGAAGTTTAAAGATATGGCAGCAGGAGACAATTACCAAAAATATTAATAGCAGACTCAGCAAAGCCAGTTCAGTAGGGATGTACAGTTGGATAGGAGATAGGAGACAATTACCTGTAAAAGAGCAGAGAAGACATGATCAGAATTGATAACTGCGTCGGTGAAACTGCGCATCACTCGTGACAGAGCCACTCAGGAAAGAGCCATGATGTCTGCGCCATGCCCCTGTCTGCGCCACCCCATAAGCTGCCATAAATTTATAGACAGCCTAAGCTGGGATGCATTTCTCAGTTGGTCATTATTGGGTCTGATGTGAGACACCTGAATATGGGGAGGAGATGGCCAGGGCCAGGCCAGACACAGGCTAGGGTCGTAAAGCTAATTACCTCTCTTGATCACTCAAGCCACATGGAGTTGAGAATCAATCACCAGTAATATTGCTATTGCAGTGTGTTTGTTATAGAGCTAGCAGTAAATATGGAAGTTTAAAGATATGGCAGCAGGAGACAATTACCAAAAATATTAATAGCAGACTCAGCAAAGCCAGTTCAGTAGGGATGTACAGTTGGATAGGAGATAGGAGACAATTACCTGTAAAAGAGCAGAGAAGACATGATCAGAATTGATAACTGCGTCGGTGAAACTGCGCATCACTCGTGACAGAGCCACTCAGGAAAGAGCCATGATGTCTGCGCCATGCCCCTGTCTGCGCCACCCCATAAGCTGCCATAAATTTATAGACAGCCTAAGCTGGGATGCATTTCTCAGTTGGTCATTATTGGGTCTGATGTGAGACACCTGAATATGGGGAGGAGATGGCCAGGGCCAGGCCAGACACAGGCTAGGGTCGTAAAGCTAATTACCTCTCTTGATCACTCAAGCCACATGGAGTTGAGAATCAATCACCAGTAATATTGCTATTGCAGTGTGTTTGTTATAGAGCTAGCAGTAAATATGGAAGTTTAAAGATATGGCAGCAGGAGACAATTACCAAAAATATTAATAGCAGACTCAGCAAAGCCAGTTCAGTAGGGATGTACAGTTGGATAGGAGATAGGAGACAATTACCTGTAAAAGAGCAGAGAAGACATGATCAGAATTGATAACTGCGTCGGTGAAACTGCGCATCACTCGTGACAGAGCCACTCAGGAAAGAGCCATGATGTCTGCGCCATGCCCCTGTCTGCGCCACCCCATAAGCTGCCATAAATTTATAGACAGCCTAAGCTGGGATGCATTTCTCAGTTGGTCATTATTGGGTCTGATGTGAGACACCTGAATATGGGGAGGAGATGGCCAGGGCCAGGCCAGACACAGGCTAGGGTCGTAAAGCTAATTACCTCTCTTGATCACTCAAGCCACATGGAGTTGAGAATCAATCACCAGTAATATTGCTATTGCAGTGTGTTTGTTATAGAGCTAGCAGTAAATATGGAAGTTTAAAGATATGGCAGCAGGAGACAATTACCAAAAATATTAATAGCAGACTCAGCAAAGCCAGTTCAGTAGGGATGTACAGTTGGATAGGAGATAGGAGACAATTACCTGTAAAAGAGCAGAGAAGACATGATCAGAATTGATAACTGCGTCGGTGAAACTGCGCATCACTCGTGACAGAGCCACTCAGGAAAGAGCCATGATGTCTGCGCCATGCCCCTGTCTGCGCCACCCCATAAGCTGCCATAAATTTATAGACAGCCTAAGCTGGGATGCATTTCTCAGTTGGTCATTATTGGGTCTGATGTGAGACACCTGAATATGGGGAGGAGATGGCCAGGGCCAGGCCAGACACAGGCTAGGGTCGTAAAGCTAATTACCTCTCTTGATCACTCAAGCCACATGGAGTTGAGAATCAATCACCAGTAATATTGCTATTGCAGTGTGTTTGTTATAGAGCTAGCAGTAAATATGGAAGTTTAAAGATATGGCAGCAGGAGACAATTACCAAAAATATTAATAGCAGACTCAGCAAAGCCAGTTCAGTAGGGATGTACAGTTGGATAGGAGATAGGAGACAATTACCAAAAATATTAATAGCAGACTCAGCAAAGCCAGTTCAGTAGGGATGTACAGTTGGATAGGAGATTGGAGACAATTACCTGTAAAAGAGCAGAGAAGACATGATCAGAATTGATAACTGCGTCGGTGAAACTGCGCATCACTCGTGACAGAGCCACTCAGGAAAGAGCCATGATGTCTGCGCCATGCCCCTGTCTGCGCCACCCCATAAGCTGCCATAAATTTATAGACAGCCTAAGCTGGGATGCATTTCTCAGTTGGTCATTATTGGGTCTGATGTGAGACACCTGAATATGGGGAGGAGATGGCCAGGGCCAGGCCAGACACAGGCTAGGGTCGTAAAGCTAATTACCTCTCTTGATCACTCAAGCCACATGGAGTTGAGAATCAATCACCAGTAATATTGCTATTGCAGTGTGTTTGTTATAGAGCTAGCAGTAAATATGGAAGTTTAAAGATATGGCAGCAGCAGGAGACAATTACCAAAAATATTAATAGCAGACTCAGCAAAGCCAGTTCAGTAGGGATGTACAGTTGGATAGGAGATAGGAGACAATTACCTGTAAAAGAGCAGAGAAGACATGATCAGAATTGATAACTGCGTCGGTGAAACTGCGCATCACTCGTGACAGAGCCACTCAGGAAAGAGCCATGATGTCTGCGCCATGCCCCTGTCTGCGCCACCCCATAAGCTGCCATAAATTTATAGACAGCCTAAGCTGGGATGCATTTCTCAGTTGGTCATTATTGGGTCTGATGTGAGACACCTGAATATGGGGAGGAGATGGCCAGGGCCAGGCCAGACACAGGCTAGGGTCGTAAAGCTAATTACCTCTCTTGATCACTCAAGCCACATGGAGTTGAGAATCAATCACCAGTAATATTGCTATTGCAGTGTGTTTGTTATAGAGCTAGCAGTAAATATGGAAGTTTAAAGATATGGCAGCAGGAGACAATTACCAAAAATATTAATAGCAGACTCAGCAAAGCCAGTTCAGTAGGGATGTACAGTTGGATAGGAGATAGGAGACAATTACCTGTAAAAGAGCAGAGAAGACATGATCAGAATTGATAACTGCGTCGGTGAAACTGCGCATCACTCGTGACAGAGCCACTCAGGAAAGAGCCATGATGTCTGCGCCATGCCCCTGTCTGCGCCACCCCATAAGCTGCCATAAATTTATAGACAGCCTAAGCTGGGATGCATTTCTCAGTTGGTCATTATTGGGTCTGATGTGAGACACCTGAATATGGGGAGGAGATGGCCAGGGCCAGGCCAGACACAGGCTAGGGTCGTAAAGCTAATTACCTCTCTTGATCACTCAAGCCACATGGAGTTGAGAATCAATCACCAGTAATATTGCTATTGCAGTGTGTTTGTTATAGAGCTAGCAGTAAATATGGAAGTTTAAAGATATGGCAGCAGGAGACAATTACCAAAAATATTAATAGCAGACTCAGCAAAGCCAGTTCAGTAGGGATGTACAGTTGGATAGGAGATAGGAGACAATTACCTGTAAAAGAGCAGAGAAGACATGATCAGAATTGATAACTGCGTCGGTGAAACTGCGCATCACTCGTGACAGAGCCACTCAGGAAAGAGCCATGATGTCTGCGCCATGCCCCTGTCTGCGCCACCCCATAAGCTGCCATAAATTTATAGACAGCCTAAGCTGGGATGCATTTCTCAGTTGGTCATTATTGGGTCTGATGTGAGACACCTGAATATGGGGAGGAGATGGCCAGGGCCAGGCCAGACACAGGCTAGGGTCGTAAAGCTAATTACCTCTCTTGATCACTCAAGCCACATGGAGTTGAGAATCAATCACCAGTAATATTGCTATTGCAGTGTGTTTGTTATAGAGCTAGCAGTAAATATGGAAGTTTAAAGATATGGCAGCAGGAGACAATTACCAAAAATATTAATAGCAGACTCAGCAAAGCCAGTTCAGTAGGGATGTACAGTTGGATAGGAGATAGGAGACAATTACCTGTAAAAGAGCAGAGAAGACATGATCAGAATTGATAACTGCGTCGGTGAAACTGCGCATCACTCGTGACAGAGCCACTCAGGAAAGAGCCATGATGTCTGCGCCATGCCCCTGTCTGCGCCACCCCATAAGCTGCCATAAATTTATAGACAGCCTAAGCTGGGATGCATTTCTCAGTTGGTCATTATTGGGTCTGATGTGAGACACCTGAATATGGGGAGGAGATGGCCAGGGCCAGGCCAGACACAGGCTAGGGTCGTAAAGCTAATTACCTCTCTTGATCACTCAAGCCACATGGAGTTGAGAATCAATCACCAGTAATATTGCTATTGCAGTGTGTTTGTTATAGAGCTAGCAGTAAATATGGAAGTTTAAAGATATGGCAGCAGGAGACAATTACCAAAAATATTAATAGCAGACTCAGCAAAGCCAGTTCAGTAGGGATGTACAGTTGGATAGGAGATAGGAGACAATTACCTGTAAAAGAGCAGAGAAGACATGATCAGAATTGATAACTGCGTCGGTGAAACTGCGCATCACTCGTGACAGAGCCACTCAGGAAAGAGCCATGATGTCTGCGCCATGCCCCTGTCTGCGCCACCCCATAAGCTGCCATAAATTTATAGACAGCCTAAGCTGGGATGCATTTCTCAGTTGGTCATTATTGGGTCTGATGTGAGACACCTGAATATGGGGAGGAGATGGCCAGGGCCAGGCCAGACACAGGCTAGGGTCGTAAAGCTAATTACCTCTCTTGATCACTCAAGCCACATGGAGTTGAGAATCAATCACCAGTAATATTGCTATTGCAGTGTGTTTGTTATAGAGCTAGCAGTAAATATGGAAGTTTAAAGATATGGCAGCAGGAGACAATTACCAAAAATATTAATAGCAGACTCAGCAAAGCCAGTTCAGTAGGGATGTACAGTTGGATAGGAGATAGGAGACAATTACCAAAAATATTAATAGCAGACTCAGCAAAGCCAGTTCAGTAGGGATGTACAGTTGGATAGGAGATAGGAGACAATTACCTGTAAAAGAGCAGAGAAGACATGATCAGAATTGATAACTGCGTCGGTGAAACTGCGCATCACTCGTGACAGAGCCACTCAGGAAAGAGCCATGATGTCTGCGCCATGCCCCTGTCTGCGCCACCCCATAAGCTGCCATAAATTTATAGACAGCCTAAGCTGGGATGCATTTCTCAGTTGGTCATTATTGGGTCTGATGTGAGACACCTGAATATGGGGAGGAGATGGCCAGGGCCAGGCCAGACACAGGCTAGGGTCGTAAAGCTAATTACCTCTCTTGATCACTCAAGCCACATGGAGTTGAGAATCAATCACCAGTAATATTGCTATTGCAGTGTGTTTGTTATAGAGCTAGCAGTAAATATGGAAGTTTAAAGATATGGCAGCAGGAGACAATTACCAAAAATATTAATAGCAGACTCAGCAAAGCCAGTTCAGTAGGGATGTACAGTTGGATAGGAGATAGGAGACAATTACCTGTAAAAGAGCAGAGAAGACATGATCAGAATTGATAACTGCGTCGGTGAAACTGCGCATCACTCGTGACAGAGCCACTCAGGAAAGAGCCATGATGTCTGCGCCATGCCCCTGTCTGCGCCACCCCATAAGCTGCCATAAATTTATAGACAGCCTAAGCTGGGATGCATTTCTCAGTTGGTCATTATTGGGTCTGATGTGAGACACCTGAATATGGGGAGGAGATGGCCAGGGCCAGGCCAGACACAGGCTAGGGTCGTAAAGCTAATTACCTCTCTTGATCACTCAAGCCACATGGAGTTGAGAATCAATCACCAGTAATATTGCTATTGCAGTGTGTTTGTTATAGAGCTAGCAGTAAATATGGAAGTTTAAAGATATGGCAGCAGGAGACAATTACCAAAAATATTAATAGCAGACTCAGCAAAGCCAGTTCAGTAGGGATGTACAGTTGGATAGGAGATAGGAGACAATTACCTGTAAAAGAGCAGAGAAGACATGATCAGAATTGATAACTGCGTCGGTGAAACTGCGCATCACTCGTGACAGAGCCACTCAGGAAAGAGCCATGATGTCTGCGCCATGCCCCTGTCTGCGCCACCCCATAAGCTGCCATAAATTTATAGACAGCCTAAGCTGGGATGCATTTCTCAGTTGGTCATTATTGGGTCTGATGTGAGACACCTGAATATGGGGAGGAGATGGCCAGGGCCAGGCCAGACACAGGCTAGGGTCGTAAAGCTAATTACCTCTCTTGATCACTCAAGCCACATGGAGTTGAGAATCAATCACCAGTAATATTGCTATTGCAGTGTGTTTGTTATAGAGCTAGCAGTAAATATGGAAGTTTAAAGATATGGCAGCAGGAGACAATTACCAAAAATATTAATAGCAGACTCAGCAAAGCCAGTTCAGTAGGGATGTACAGTTGGATAGGAGATAGGAGACAATTACCTGTAAAAGAGCAGAGAAGACATGATCAGAATTGATAACTGCGTCGGTGAAACTGCGCATCACTCGTGACAGAGCCACTCAGGAAAGAGCCATGATGTCTGCGCCATGCCCCTGTCTGCGCCACCCCATAAGCTGCCATAAATTTATAGACAGCCTAAGCTGGGATGCATTTCTCAGTTGGTCATTATTGGGTCTGATGTGAGACACCTGAATATGGGGAGGAGATGGCCAGGGCCAGGCCAGACACAGGCTAGGGTCGTAAAGCTAATTACCTCTCTTGATCACTCAAGCCACATGGAGTTGAGAATCAATCACCAGTAATATTGCTATTGCAGTGTGTTTGTTATAGAGCTAGCAGTAAATATGGAAGTTTAAAGATATGGCAGCAGGAGACAATTACCAAAAATATTAATAGCAGACTCAGCAAAGCCAGTTCAGTAGGGATGTACAGTTGGATAGGAGATAGGAGACAATTACCTGTAAAAGAGCAGAGAAGACATGATCAGAATTGATAACTGCGTCGGTGAAACTGCGCATCACTCGTGACAGAGCCACTCAGGAAAGAGCCATGATGTCTGCGCCATGCCCCTGTCTGCGCCACCCCATAAGCTGCCATAAATTTATAGACAGCCTAAGCTGGGATGCATTTCTCAGTTGGTCATTATTGGGTCTGATGTGAGACACCTGAATATGGGGAGGAGATGGCCAGGGCCAGGCCAGACACAGGCTAGGGTCGTAAAGCTAATTACCTCTCTTGATCACTCAAGCCACATGGAGTTGAGAATCAATCACCAGTAATATTGCTATTGCAGTGTGTTTGTTATAGAGCTAGCAGTAAATATGGAAGTTTAAAGATATGGCAACAGGAGACAATTACCAAAAATATTAATAGCAGACTCAGCAAAGCCAGTTCAGTAGGGATGTACAGTTGGATAGGAGATAGGAGACAATTACCTGTAAAAGAGCAGAGAAGACATGATCAGAATTGATAACTGCGTCGGTGAAACTGCGCATCACTCGTGACAGAGCCACTCAGGAAAGAGCCATGATGTCTGCGCCATGCCCCTGTCTGCGCCACCCCATAAGCTGCCATAAATTTATAGACAGCCTAAGCTGGGATGCATTTCTCAGTTGGTCATTATTGGGTCTGATGTGAGACACCTGAATATGGGGAGGAGATGGCCAGGGCCAGGCCAGACACAGGCTAGGGTCGTAAAGCTAATTACCTCTCTTGATCACTCAAGCCACATGGAGTTGAGAATCAATCACCAGTAATATTGCTATTGCAGTGTGTTTGTTATAGAGCTAGCAGTAAATATGGAAGTTTAAAGATATGGCAGCAGGAGACAATTACCAAAAATATTAATAGCAGACTCAGCAAAGCCAGTTCAGTAGGGATGTACAGTTGGATAGGAGATAGGAGACAATTACCAAAAATATTAATAGCAGACTCAGCAAAGCCAGTTCAGTAGGGATGTACAGTTGGATAGGAGATAGGAGACAATTACCTGTAAAAGAGCAGAGAAGACATGATCAGAATTGATAACTGCGTCGGTGAAACTGCGCATCACTCGTGACAGAGCCACTCAGGAAAGAGCCATGATGTCTGCGCCATGCCCCTGTCTGCGCCACCCCATAAGCTGCCATAAATTTATAGACAGCCTAAGCTGGGATGCATTTCTCAGTTGGTCATTATTGGGTCTGATGTGAGACACCTGAATATGGGGAGGAGATGGCCAGGGCCAGGCCAGACACAGGCTAGGGTCGTAAAGCTAATTACCTCTCTTGATCACTCAAGCCACATGGAGTTGAGAATCAATCACCAGTAATATTGCTATTGCAGTGTGTTTGTTATAGAGCTAGCAGTAAATATGGAAGTTTAAAGATATGGCAGCAGGAGACAATTACCAAAAATATTAATAGCAGACTCAGCAAAGCCAGTTCAGTAGGGATGTACAGTTGGATAGGAGATAGGAGACAATTACCAAAAATATTAATAGCAGACTCAGCAAAGCCAGTTCAGTAGGGATGTACAGTTGGATAGGAGATAGGAGACAATTACCTGTAAAAGAGCAGAGAAGACATGATCAGAATTGATAACTGCGTCGGTGAAACTGCGCATCACTCGTGACAGAGCCACTCAGGAAAGAGCCATGATGTCTGCGCCATGCCCCTGTCTGCGCCACCCCATAAGCTGCCATAAATTTATAGACAGCCTAAGCTGGGATGCATTTCTCAGTTGGTCATTATTGGGTCTGATGTGAGACACCTGAATATGGGGAGGAGATGGGCAGGGCCAGGCCAGACACAGGCTAGGGTCGTAAAGCTAATTACCTCTCTTGATCACTCAAGCCACATGGAGTTGAGAATCAATCACCAGTAATATTGCTATTGCAGTGTGTTTGTTATAGAGCTAGCAGTAAATATGGAAGTTTAAAGATATGGCAGCAGGAGACAATTACCAAAAATATTAATAGCAGACTCAGCAAAGCCAGTTCAGTAGGGATGTACAGTTGGATAGGAGATAGGAGACAATTACCTGTAAAAGAGCAGAGAAGACATGATCAGAATTGATAACTGCGTCGGTGAAACTGCGCATCACTCGTGACAGAGCCACTCAGGAAAGAGCCATGATGTCTGCGCCATGCCCCTGTCTGCGCCACCCCATAAGCTGCCATAAATTTATAGACAGCCTAAGCTGGGATGCATTTCTCAGTTGGTCATTATTGGGTCTGATGTGAGACACCTGAATATGGGGAGGAGATGGCCAGGGCCAGGCCAGACACAGGCTAGGGTCGTAAAGCTAATTACCTCTCTTGATCACTCAAGCCACATGGAGTTGAGAATCAATCACCAGTAATATTGCTATTGCAGTGTGTTTGTTATAGAGCTAGCAGTAAATATGGAAGTTTAAAGATATGGCAGCAGGAGACAATTACCAAAAATATTAATAGCAGACTCAGCAAAGCCAGTTCAGTAGGGATGTACAGTTGGATAGGAGATAGGAGACAATTACCTGTAAAAGAGCAGAGAAGACATGATCAGAATTGATAACTGCGTCGGTGAAACTGCGCATCACTCGTGACAGAGCCACTCAGGAAAGAGCCATGATGTCTGCGCCATGCCCCTGTCTGCGCCACCCCATAAGCTGCCATAAATTTATAGACAGCCTAAGCTGGGATGCATTTCTCAGTTGGTCATTATTGGGTCTGATGTGAGACACCTGAATATGGGGAGGAGATGGCCAGGGCCAGGCCAGACACAGGCTAGGGTCGTAAAGCTAATTACCTCTCTTGATCACTCAAGCCACATGGAGTTGAGAATCAATCACCAGTAATATTGCTATTGCAGTGTGTTTGTTATAGAGCTAGCAGTAAATATGGAAGTTTAAAGATATGGCAGCAGGAGACAATTACCAAAAATATTAATAGCAGACTCAGCAAAGCCAGTTCAGTAGGGATGTACAGTTGGATAGGAGATAGGAGACAATTACCTGTAAAAGAGCAGAGAAGACATGATCAGAATTGATAACTGCGTCGGTGAAACTGCGCATCACTCGTGACAGAGCCACTCAGGAAAGAGCCATGATGTCTGCGCCATGCCCCTGTCTGCGCCACCCCATAAGCTGCCATAAATTTATAGACAGCCTAAGCTGGGATGCATTTCTCAGTTGGTCATTATTGGGTCTGATGTGAGACACCTGAATATGGGGAGGAGATGGCCAGGGCCAGGCCAGACACAGGCTAGGGTCGTAAAGCTAATTACCTCTCTTGATCACTCAAGCCACATGGAGTTGAGAATCAATCACCAGTAATATTGCTATTGCAGTGTGTTTGTTATAGAGCTAGCAGTAAATATGGAAGTTTAAAGATATGGCAGCAGGAGACAATTACCAAAAATATTAATAGCAGACTCAGCAAAGCCAGTTCAGTAGGGATGTACAGTTGGATAGGAGATAGGAGACAATTACCTGTAAAAGAGCAGAGAAGACATGATCAGAATTGATAACTGCGTCGGTGAAACTGCGCATCACTCGTGACAGAGCCACTCAGGAAAGAGCCATGATGTCTGCGCCATGCCCCTGTCTGCGCCACCCCATAAGCTGCCATAAATTTATAGACAGCCTAAGCTGGGATGCATTTCTCAGTTGGTCATTATTGGGTCTGATGTGAGACACCTGAATATGGGGAGGAGATGGCCAGGGCCAGGCCAGACACAGGCTAGGGTCGTAAAGCTAATTACCTCTCTTGATCACTCAAGCCACATGGAGTTGAGAATCAATCACCAGTAATATTGCTATTGCAGTGTGTTTGTTATAGAGCTAGCAGTAAATATGGAAGTTTAAAGATATGGCAGCAGGAGACAATTACCAAAAATATTAATAGCAGACTCAGCAAAGCCAGTACAGTAGGGATGTACAGTTGGATAGGAGATAGGAGACAATTACCAAAAATATTAATAGCAGACTCAGCAAAGCCAGTTCAGTAGGGATGTACAGTTGGATAGGAGATAGGAGACAATTACCTGTAAAAGAGCAGAGAAGACATGATCAGAATTGATAACTGCGTCGGTGAAACTGCGCATCACTCGTGACAGAGCCACTCAGGAAAGAGCCATGATGTCTGCGCCATGCCCCTGTCTGCGCCACCCCATAAGCTGCCATAAATTTATAGACAGCCTAAGCTGGGATGCATTTCTCAGTTGGTCATTATTGGGTCTGATGTGAGACACCTGAATATGGGGAGGAGATGGCCAGGGCCAGGCCAGACACAGGCTAGGGTCGTAAAGCTAATTACCTCTCTTGATCACTCAAGCCACATGGAGTTGAGAATCAATCACCAGTAATATTGCTATTGCAGTGTGTTTGTTATAGAGCTAGCAGTAAATATGGAAGTTTAAAGATATGGCAGCAGGAGACAATTACCAAAAATATTAATAGCAGACTCAGCAAAGCCAGTTCAGTAGGGATGTACAGTTGGATAGGAGATAGGAGACAATTACCTGTAAAAGAGCAGAGAAGACATGATCAGAATTGATAACTGCGTCGGTGAAACTGCGCATCACTCGTGACAGAGCCACTCAGGAAAGAGCCATGATGTCTGCGCCATGCCCCTGTCTGCGCCACCCCATAAGCTGCCATAAATTTATAGACAGCCTAAGCTGGGATGCATTTCTCAGTTGGTCATTATTGGGTCTGATGTGAGACACCTGAATATGGGGAGGAGATGGCCAGGGCCAGGCCAGACACAGGCTAGGGTCGTAAAGCTAATTACCTCTCTTGATCACTCAAGCCACATGGAGTTGAGAATCAATCACCAGTAATATTGCTATTGCAGTGTGTTTGTTATAGAGCTAGCAGTAAATATGGAAGTTTAAAGATATGGCAGCAGGAGACAATTACCAAAAATATTAATAGCAGACTCAGCAAAGCCAGTTCAGTAGGGATGTACAGTTGGATAGGAGATAGGAGACAATTACCTGTAAAAGAGCAGAGAAGACATGATCAGAATTGATAACTGCGTCGGTGAAACTGCGCATCACTCGTGACAGAGCCACTCAGGAAAGAGCCATGATGTCTGCGCCATGCCCCTGTCTGCGCCACCCCATAAGCTGCCATAAATTTATAGACAGCCTAAGCTGGGATGCATTTCTCAGTTGGTCATTATTGGGTCTGATGTGAGACACCTGAATATGGGGAGGAGATGGCCAGGGCCAGGCCAGACACAGGCTAGGGTCGTAAAGCTAATTACCTCTCTTGATCACTCAAGCCACATGGAGTTGAGAATCAATCACCAGTAATATTGCTATTGCAGTGTGTTTGTTATAGAGCTAGCAGTAAATATGGAAGTTTAAAGATATGGCAGCAGGAGACAATTACCAAAAATATTAATAGCAGACTCAGAAAAGCCAGTTCAGTAGGGATGTACAGTTGGATAGGAGATAGGAGACAATTACCAAAAATATTAATAGCAGACTCAGCAAAGCCAGTTCAGTAGGGATGTACAGTTGGATAGGAGATAGGAGACAATTACCTGTAAAAGAGCAGAGAAGACATGATCAGAATTGATAACTGCGTCGGTGAAACTGCGCATCACTCGTGACAGAGCCACTCAGGAAAGAGCCATGATGTCTGCGCCATGCCCCTGTCTGCGCCACCCCATAAGCTGCCATAAATTTATAGACAGCCTAAGCTGGGATGCATTTCTCAGTTGGTCATTATTGGGTCTGATGTGAGACACCTGAATATGGGGAGGAGATGGCCAGGGCCAGGCCAGACACAGGCTAGGGTCGTAAAGCTAATTACCTCTCTTGATCACTCAAGCCACATGGAGTTGAGAATCAATCACCAGTAATATTGCTATTGCAGTGTGTTTGTTATAGAGCTAGCAGTAAATATGGAAGTTTAAAGATATGGCAGCAGGAGACAATTACCAAAAATATTAATAGCAGACTCAGCAAAGCCAGTTCAGTAGGGATGTACAGTTGGATAGGAGATAGGAGACAATTACCTGTAAAAGAGCAGAGAAGACATGATCAGAATTGATAACTGCGTCGGTGAAACTGCGCATCACTCGTGACAGAGCCACTCAGGAAAGAGCCATGATGTCTGCGCCATGCCCCTGTCTGCGCCACCCCATAAGCTGCCATAAATTTATAGACAGCCTAAGCTGGGATGCATTTCTCAGTTGGTCATTATTGGGTCTGATGTGAGACACCTGAATATGGGGAGGAGATGGCCAGGGCCAGGCCAGACACAGGCTAGGGTCGTAAAGCTAATTACTTCTCTTGATCACTCAAGCCACATGGAGTTGAGAATCAATCACCAGTAATATTGCTATTGCAGTGTGTTTGTTATAGAGCTAGCAGTAAATATGGAAGTTTAAAGATATGGCAGCAGGAGACAATTACCAAAAATATTAATAGCAGACTCAGCAAAGCCAGTTCAGTAGGGATGTACAGTTGGATAGGAGATAGGAGACAATTACCAAAAATATTAATAGCAGACTCAGCAAAGCCAGTTCAGTAGGGATGTACAGTTGGATAGGAGATAGGAGACAATTACCTGTAAAAGAGCAGAGAAGACATGATCAGAATTGATAACTGCGTCGGTGAAACTGCGCATCACTCGTGACAGAGCCACTCAGGAAAGAGCCATGATGTCTGCGCCATGCCCCTGTCTGCGCCACCCCATAAGCTGCCATAAATTTATAGACAGCCTAAGCTGGGATGCATTTCTCAGTTGGTCATTATTGGGTCTGATGTGAGACACCTGAATATGGGGAGGAGATGGCCAGGGCCAGGCCAGACACAGGCTAGGGTCGTAAAGCTAATTACCTCTCTTGATCACTCAAGCCACATGGAGTTGAGAATCAATCACCAGTAATATTGCTATTGCAGTGTGTTTGTTATAGAGCTAGCAGTAAATATGGAAGTTTAAAGATATGGCAGCAGGAGACAATTACCAAAAATATTAATAGCAGACTCAGCAAAGCCAGTTCAGTAGGGATGTACAGTTGGATAGGAGATAGGAGACAATTACCTGTAAAAGAGCAGAGAAGACATGATCAGAATTGATAACTGCGTCGGTGAAACTGCGCATCACTCGTGACAGAGCCACTCAGGAAAGAGCCATGATGTCTGCGCCATGCCCCTGTCTGCGCCACCCCATAAGCTGCCATAAATTTATAGACAGCCTAAGCTGGGATGCATTTCTCAGTTGGTCATTATTGGGTCTGATGTGAGACACCTGAATATGGGGAGGAGATGGCCAGGGCCAGGCCAGACACAGGCTAGGGTCGTAAAGCTAATTACCTCTCTTGATCACTCAAGCCACATGGAGTTGAGAATCAATCACCAGTAATATTGCTATTGCAGTGTGTTTGTTATAGAGCTAGCAGTAAATATGGAAGTTTAAAGATATGGCAGCAGGAGACAATTACCAAAAATATTAATAGCAGACTCAGCAAAGCCAGTTCAGTAGGGATGTACAGTTGGATAGGAGATAGGAGACAATTACCTGTAAAAGAGCAGAGAAGACATGATCAGAATTGATAACTGCGTCGGTGAAACTGCGCATCACTCGTGACAGAGCCACTCAGGAAAGAGCCATGATGTCTGCGCCATGCCCCTGTCTGCGCCACCCCATAAGCTGCCATAAATTTATAGACAGCCTAAGCTGGGATGCATTTCTCAGTTGGTCATTATTGGGTCTGATGTGAGACACCTGAATATGGGGAGGAGATGGCCAGGGCCAGGCCAGACACAGGCTAGGGTCGTAAAGCTAATTACCTCTCTTGATCACTCAAGCCACATGGAGTTGAGAATCAATCACCAGTAATATTGCTATTGCAGTGTGTTTGTTATAGAGCTAGCAGTAAATATGGAAGTTTAAAGATATGGCAGCAGGAGACAATTACCAAAAATATTAATAGCAGACTCAGCAAAGCCAGTTCAGTAGGGATGTACAGTTGGATAGGAGATAGGAGACAATTACCTGTAAAAGAGCAGAGAAGACATGATCAGAATTGATAACTGCGTCGGTGAAACTGCGCATCACTCGTGACAGAGCCACTCAGGAAAGAGCCATGATGTCTGCGCCATGCCCCTGTCTGCGCCACCCCATAAGCTGCCATAAATTTATAGACAGCCTAAGCTGGGATGCATTTCTCAGTTGGTCATTATTGGGTCTGATGTGAGACACCTGAATATGGGGAGGAGATGGCCAGGGCCAGGCCAGACACAGGCTAGGGTCGTAAAGCTAATTACCTCTCTTGATCACTCAAGCCACATGGAGTTGAGAATCAATCACCAGTAATATTGCTATTGCAGTGTGTTTGTTATAGAGCTAGCAGTAAATATGGAAGTTTAAAGATATGGCAGCAGGAGACAATTACCAAAAATATTAATAGCAGACTCAGCAAAGCCAGTTCAGTAGGGATGTACAGTTGGATAGGAGATAGGAGACAATTACCTGTAAAAGAGCAGAGAAGACATGATCAGAATTGATAACTGCGTCGGTGAAACTGCGCATCACTCGTGACAGAGCCACTCAGGAAAGAGCCATGATGTCTGCGCCATGCCCCTGTCTGCGCCACCCCATAAGCTGCCATAAATTTATAGACAGCCTAAGCTGGGATGCATTTCTCAGTTGGTCATTATTGGGTCTGATGTGAGACACCTGAATATGGGGAGGAGATGGCCAGGGCCAGGCCAGACACAGGCTAGGGTCGTAAAGCTAATTACCTCTCTTGATCACTCAAGCCACATGGAGTTGAGAATCAATCACCAGTAATATTGCTATTGCAGTGTGTTTGTTATAGAGCTAGCAGTAAATATGGAAGTTTAAAGATATGGCAGCAGGAGACAATTACCAAAAATATTAATAGCAGACTCAGCAAAGCCAGTTCAGTAGGGATGTACAGTTGGATAGGAGATAGGAGACAATTACCTGTAAAAGAGCAGAGAAGACATGATCAGAATTGATAACTGCGTCGGTGAAACTGCGCATCACTCGTGACAGAGCCACTCAGGAAAGAGCCATGATGTCTGCGCCATGCCCCTGTCTGCGCCACCCCATAAGCTGCCATAAATTTATAGACAGCCTAAGCTGGGATGCATTTCTCAGTTGGTCATTATTGGGTCTGATGTGAGACACCTGAATATGGGGAGGAGATGGCCAGGGCCAGGCCAGACACAGGCTAGGGTCGTAAAGCTAATTACCTCTCTTGATCACTCAAGCCACATGGAGTTGAGAATCAATCACCAGTAATATTGCTATTGCAGTGTGTTTGTTATAGAGCTAGCAGTAAATATGGAAGTTTAAAGATATGGCAGCAGGAGACAATTACCAAAAATATTAATAGCAGACTCAGCAAAGCCAGTTCAGTAGGGATGTACAGTTGGATAGGAGATAGGAGACAATTACCTGTAAAAGAGCAGAGAAGACATGATCAGAATTGATAACTGCGTCGGTGAAACTGCGCATCACTCGTGACAGAGCCACTCAGGAAAGAGCCATGATGTCTGCGCCATGCCCCTGTCTGCGCCACCCCATAAGCTGCCATAAATTTATAGACAGCCTAAGCTGGGATGCATTTCTCAGTTGGTCATTATTGGGTCTGATGTGAGACACCTGAATATGGGGAGGAGATGGCCAGGGCCAGGCCAGACACAGGCTAGGGTCGTAAAGCTAATTACCTCTCTTGATCACTCAAGCCACATGGAGTTGAGAATCAATCACCAGTAATATTGCTATTGCAGTGTGTTTGTTATAGAGCTAGCAGTAAATATGGAAGTTTAAAGATATGGCAGCAGGAGACAATTACCAAAAATATTAATAGCAGACTCAGCAAAGCCAGTTCAGTAGGGATGTACAGTTGGATAGGAGATAGGAGACAATTACCAAAAATATTAATAGCAGACTCAGCAAAGCCAGTTCAGTAGGGATGTACAGTTGGATAGGAGATAGGAGACAATTACCTGTAAAAGAGCAGAGAAGACATGATCAGAATTGATAACTGCGTCGGTGAAACTGCGCATCACTCGTGACAGAGCCACTCAGGAAAGAGCCATGATGTCTGCGCCATGCCCCTGTCTGCGCCACCCCATAAGCTGCCATAAATTTATAGACAGCCTAAGCTGGGATGCATTTCTCAGTTGGTCATTATTGGGTCTGATGTGAGACACCTGAATATGGGGAGGAGATGGCCAGGGCCAGGCCAGACACAGGCTAGGGTCGTAAAGCTAATTACCTCTCTTGATCACTCAAGCCACATGGAGTTGAGAATCAATCACCAGTAATATTGCTATTGCAGTGTGTTTGTTATAGAGCTAGCAGTAAATATGGAAGTTTAAAGATATGGCAGCAGGAGACAATTACCAAAAATATTAATAGCAGACTCAGCAAAGCCAGTTCAGTAGGGATGTACAGTTGGATAGGAGATAGGAGACAATTACCTGTAAAAGAGCAGAGAAGACATGATCAGAATTGATAACTGCGTCGGTGAAACTGCGCATCACTCGTGACAGAGCCACTCAGGAAAGAGCCATGATGTCTGCGCCATGCCCCTGTCTGCGCCACCCCATAAGCTGCCATAAATTTATAGACAGCCTAAGCTGGGATGCATTTCTCAGTTGGTCATTATTGGGTCTGATGTGAGACACCTGAATATGGGGAGGAGATGGCCAGGGCCAGGCCAGACACAGGCTAGGGTCGTAAAGCTAATTACCTCTCTTGATCACTCAAGCCACATGGAGTTGAGAATCAATCACCAGTAATATTGCTATTGCAGTGTGTTTGTTATAGAGCTAGCAGTAAATATGGAAGTTTAAAGATATGGCAGCAGGAGACAATTACCAAAAATATTAATAGCAGACTCAGCAAAGCCAGTTCAGTAGGGATGTACAGTTGGATAGGAGATAGGAGACAATTACCTGTAAAAGAGCAGAGAAGACATGATCAGAATTGATAACTGCGTCGGTGAAACTGCGCATCACTCGTGACAGAGCCACTCAGGAAAGAGCCATGATGTCTGCGCCATGCCCCTGTCTGCGCCACCCCATAAGCTGCCATAAATTTATAGACAGCCTAAGCTGGGATGCATTTCTCAGTTGGTCATTATTGGGTCTGATGTGAGACACCTGAATATGGGGAGGAGATGGCCAGGGCCAGGCCAGACACAGGCTAGGGTCGTAAAGCTAATTACCTCTCTTGATCACTCAAGCCACATGGAGTTGAGAATCAATCACCAGTAATATTGCTATTGCAGTGTGTTTGTTATAGAGCTAGCAGTAAATATGGAAGTTTAAAGATATGGCAGCAGGAGACAATTACCAAAAATATTAATAGCAGACTCAGCAAAGCCAGTTCAGTAGGGATGTACAGTTGGATAGGAGATAGGAGACAATTACCTGTAAAAGAGCAGAGAAGACATGATCAGAATTGATAACTGCGTCGGTGAAACTGCGCATCACTCGTGACAGAGCCACTCAGGAAAGAGCCATGATGTCTGCGCCATGCCCCTGTCTGCGCCACCCCATAAGCTGCCATAAATTTATAGACAGCCTAAGCTGGGATGCATTTCTCAGTTGGTCATTATTGGGTCTGATGTGAGACACCTGAATATGGGGAGGAGATGGCCAGGGCCAGGCCAGACACAGGCTAGGGTCGTAAAGCTAATTACCTCTCTTGATCACTCAAGCCACATGGAGTTGAGAATCAATCACCAGTAATATTGCTATTGCAGTGTGTTTGTTATAGAGCTAGCAGTAAATATGGAAGTTTAAAGATATGGCAGCAGGAGACAATTACCAAAAATATTAATAGCAGACTCAGCAAAGCCAGTTCAGTAGGGATGTACAGTTGGATAGGAGATAGGAGACAATTACCTGTAAAAGAGCAGAGAAGACATGATCAGAATTGATAACTGCGTCGGTGAAACTGCGCATCACTCGTGACAGAGCCACTCAGGAAAGAGCCATGATGTCTGCGCCATGCCCCTGTCTGCGCCACCCCATAAGCTGCCATAAATTTATAGACAGCCTAAGCTGGGATGCATTTCTCAGTTGGTCATTATTGGGTCTGATGTGAGACACCTGAATATGGGGAGGAGATGGCCAGGGCCAGGCCAGACACAGGCTAGGGTCGTAAAGCTAATTACCTCTCTTGATCACTCAAGCCACATGGAGTTGAGAATCAATCACCAGTAATATTGCTATTGCAGTGTGTTTGTTATAGAGCTAGCAGTAAATATGGAAGTTTAAAGATATGGCAGCAGGAGACAATTACCAAAAATATTAATAGCAGACTCAGCAAAGCCAGTTCAGTAGGGATGTACAGTTGGATAGGAGATAGGAGACAATTACCTGTAAAAGAGCAGAGAAGACATGATCAGAATTGATAACTGCGTCGGTGAAACTGCGCATCACTCGTGACAGAGCCACTCAGGAAAGAGCCATGATGTCTGCGCCATGCCCCTGTCTGCGCCACCCCATAAGCTGCCATAAATTTATAGACAGCCTAAGCTGGGATGCATTTCTCAGTTGGTCATTATTGGGTCTGATGTGAGACACCTGAATATGGGGAGGAGATGGCCAGGGCCAGGCCAGACACAGGCTAGGGTCGTAAAGCTAATTACCTCTCTTGATCACTCAAGCCACATGGAGTTGAGAATCAATCACCAGTAATATTGCTATTGCAGTGTGTTTGTTATAGAGCTAGCAGTAAATATGGAAGTTTAAAGATATGGCAGCAGGAGACAATTACCAAAAATATTAATAGCAGACTCAGCAAAGCCAGTTCAGTAGGGATGTACAGTTGGATAGGAGATAGGAGACAATTACCAAAAATATTAATAGCAGACTCAGCAAAGCCAGTTCAGTAGGGATGTACAGTTGGATAGGAGATAGGAGACAATTACCTGTAAAAGAGCAGAGAAGACATGATCAGAATTGATAACTGCGTCGGTGAAACTGCGCATCACTCGTGACAGAGCCACTCAGGAAAGAGCCATGATGTCTGCGCCATGCCCCTGTCTGCGCCACCCCATAAGCTGCCATAAATTTATAGACAGCCTAAGCTGGGATGCATTTCTCAGTTGGTCATTATTGGGTCTGATGTGAGACACCTGAATATGGGGAGGAGATGGCCAGGGCCAGGCCAGACACAGGCTAGGGTCGTAAAGCTAATTACCTCTCTTGATCACTCAAGCCACATGGAGTTGAGAATCAATCACCAGTAATATTGCTATTGCAGTGTGTTTGTTATAGAGCTAGCAGTAAATATGGAAGTTTAAAGATATGGCAGCAGGAGACAATTACCAAAAATATTAATAGCAGACTCAGCAAAGCCAGTTCAGTAGGGATGTACAGTTGGATAGGAGATAGGAGACAATTACCTGTAAAAGAGCAGAGAAGACATGATCAGAATTGATAACTGCGTCGGTGAAACTGCGCATCACTCGTGACAGAGCCACTCAGGAAAGAGCCATGATGTCTGCGCCATGCCCCTGTCTGCGCCACCCCATAAGCTGCCATAAATTTATAGACAGCCTAAGCTGGGATGCATTTCTCAGTTGGTCATTATTGGGTCTGATGTGAGACACCTGAATATGGGGAGGAGATGGCCAGGGCCAGGCCAGACACAGGCTAGGGTCGTAAAGCTAATTACCTCTCTTGATCACTCAAGCCACATGGAGTTGAGAATCAATCACCAGTAATATTGCTATTGCAGTGTGTTTGTTATAGAGCTAGCAGTAAATATGGAAGTTTAAAGATATGGCAGCAGGAGACAATTACCAAAAATATTAATAGCAGACTCAGCAAAGCCAGTTCAGTAGGGATGTACAGTTGGATAGGAGATAGGAGACAATTACCTGTAAAAGAGCAGAGAAGACATGATCAGAATTGATAACTGCGTCGGTGAAACTGCGCATCACTCGTGACAGAGCCACTCAGGAAAGAGCCATGATGTCTGCGCCATGCCCCTGTCTGCGCCACCCCATAAGCTGCCATAAATTTATAGACAGCCTAAGCTGGGATGCATTTCTCAGTTGGTCATTATTGGGTCTGATGTGAGACACCTGAATATGGGGAGGAGATGGCCAGGGCCAGGCCAGACACAGGCTAGGGTCGTAAAGCTAATTACCTCTCTTGATCACTCAAGCCACATGGAGTTGAGAATCAATCACCAGTAATATTGCTATTGCAGTGTGTTTGTTATAGAGCTAGCAGTAAATATGGAAGTTTAAAGATATGGCAGCAGGAGACAATTACCAAAAATATTAATAGCAGACTCAGCAAAGCCAGTTCAGTAGGGATGTACAGTTGGATAGGAGATAGGAGACAATTACCTGTAAAAGAGCAGAGAAGACATGATCAGAATTGATAACTGCGTCGGTGAAACTGCGCATCACTCGTGACAGAGCCACTCAGGAAAGAGCCATGATGTCTGCGCCATGCCCCTGTCTGCGCCACCCCATAAGCTGCCATAAATTTATAGACAGCCTAAGCTGGGATGCATTTCTCAGTTGGTCATTATTGGGTCTGATGTGAGACACCTGAATATGGGGAGGAGATGGCCAGGGCCAGGCCAGACACAGGCTAGGGTCGTAAAGCTAATTACCTCTCTTGATCACTCAAGCCACATGGAGTTGAGAATCAATCACCAGTAATATTGCTATTGCAGTGTGTTTGTTATAGAGCTAGCAGTAAATATGGAAGTTTAAAGATATGGCAGCAGGAGACAATTACCAAAAATATTAATAGCAGACTCAGCAAAGCCAGTTCAGTAGGGATGTACAGTTGGATAGGAGATAGGAGACAATTACCTGTAAAAGAGCAGAGAAGACATGATCAGAATTGATAACTGCGTCGGTGAAACTGCGCATCACTCGTGACAGAGCCACTCAGGAAAGAGCCATGATGTCTGCGCCATGCCCCTGTCTGCGCCACCCCATAAGCTGCCATAAATTTATAGACAGCCTAAGCTGGGATGCATTTCTCAGTTGGTCATTATTGGGTCTGATGTGAGACACCTGAATATGGGGAGGAGATGGCCAGGGCCAGGCCAGACACAGGCTAGGGTCGTAAAGCTAATTACCTCTCTTGATCACTCAAGCCACATGGAGTTGAGAATCAGTCACCAGTAATATTGCTATTGCAGTGTGTTTGTTATAGAGCTAGCAGTAAATATGGAAGTTTAAAGATATGGCAGCAGGAGACAATTACCAAAAATATTAATAGCAGACTCAGCAAAGCCAGTTCAGTAGGGATGTACAGTTGGATAGGAGATAGGAGACAATTACCTGTAAAAGAGCAGAGAAGACATGATCAGAATTGATAACTGCGTCGGTGAAACTGCGCATCACTCGTGACAGAGCCACTCAGGAAAGAGCCATGATGTCTGCGCCATGCCCCTGTCTGCGCCACCCCATAAGCTGCCATAAATTTATAGACAGCCTAAGCTGGGATGCATTTCTCAGTTGGTCATTATTGGGTCTGATGTGAGACACCTGACTATGGGGAGGAGATGGCCAGGGCCAGGCCAGACACAGGCTAGGGTCGTAAAGCTAATTACCTCTCTTGATCACTCAAGCCACATGGAGTTGAGAATCAATCACCAGTAATATTGCTATTGCAGTGTGTTTGTTATAGAGCTAGCAGTAAATATGGAAGTTTAAAGATATGGCAGCAGGAGACAATTACCAAAAATATTAATAGCAGACTCAGCAAAGCCAGTTCAGTAGGGATGTACAGTTGGATAGGAGATAGGAGACAATTACCTGTAAAAGAGCAGAGAAGACATGATCAGAATTGATAACTGCGTCGGTGAAACTGCGCATCACTCGTGACAGAGCCACTCAGGAAAGAGCCATGATGTCTGCGCCATGCCCCTGTCTGCGCCACCCCATAAGCTGCCATAAATTTATAGACAGCCTAAGCTGGGATGCATTTCTCAGTTGGTCATTATTGGGTCTGATGTGAGACACCTGAATATGGGGAGGAGATGGCCAGGGCCAGGCCAGACACAGGCTAGGGTCGTAAAGCTAATTACCTCTCTTGATCACTCAAGCCACATGGAGTTGAGAATCAATCACCAGTAATATTGCTATTGCAGTGTGTTTGTTATAGAGCTAGCAGTAAATATGGAAGTTTAAAGATATGGCAGCAGGAGACAATTACCAAAAATATTAATAGCAGACTCAGCAAAGCCAGTTCAGTAGGGATGTACAGTTGGATAGGAGATAGGAGACAATTACCTGTAAAAGAGCAGAGAAGACATGATCAGAATTGATAACTGCGTCGGTGAAACTGCGCATCACTCGTGACAGAGCCACTCAGGAAAGAGCCATGATGTCTGCGCCATGCCCCTGTCTGCGCCACCCCATAAGCTGCCATAAATTTATAGACAGCCTAAGCTGGGATGCATTTCTCAGTTGGTCATTATTGGGTCTGATGTGAGACACCTGAATATGGGGAGGAGATGGCCAGGGCCAGGCCAGACACAGGCTAGGGTCGTAAAGCTAATTACCTCTCTTGATCACTCAAGCCACATGGAGTTGAGAATCAATCACCAGTAATATTGCTATTGCAGTGTGTTTGTTATAGAGCTAGCAGTAAATATGGAAGTTTAAAGATATGGCAGCAGGAGACAATTACCAAAAATATTAATAGCAGACTCAGCAAAGCCAGTTCAGTAGGGATGTACAGTTGGATAGGAGATAGGAGACAATTACCAAAAATATTAATAGCAGACTCAGCAAAGCCAGTTCAGTAGGGATGTACAGTTGGATAGGAGATAGGAGACAATTACCAAAAATATTAATAGCAGACTCAGCAAAGCCAGTTCAGTAGGGATGTACAGTTGGATAGGAGATAGGAGACAATTACCAAAAATATTAATAGCAGACTCAGCAAAGCCAGTTCAGTAGGGATGTACAGTTGGATAGGAGATAGGAGACAATTACCTGTAAAAGAGCAGAGAAGACATGATCAGAATTGATAACTGCGTCGGTGAAACTGCGCATCACTCGTGACAGAGCCACTCAGGAAAGAGCCATGATGTCTGCGCCATGCCCCTGTCTGCGCCACCCCATAAGCTGCCATAAATTTATAGACAGCCTAAGCTGGGATGCATTTCTCAGTTGGTCATTATTGGGTCTGATGTGAGACACCTGAATATGGGGAGGAGATGGGCAGGGCCAGGCCAGACACAGGCTAGGGTCGTAAAGCTAATTACCTCTCTTGATCACTCAAGCCACATGGAGTTGAGAATCAATCACCAGTAATATTGCTATTGCAGTGTGTTTGTTATAGAGCTAGCAGTAAATATGGAAGTTTAAAGATATGGCAGCAGGAGACAATTACCAAAAATATTAATAGCAGACTCAGCAAAGCCAGTTCAGTAGGGATGTACAGTTGGATAGGAGATAGGAGACAATTACCTGTAAAAGAGCAGAGAAGACATGATCAGAATTGATAACTGCGTCGGTGAAACTGCGCATCACTCGTGACAGAGCCACTCAGGAAAGAGCCATGATGTCTGCGCCATGCCCCTGTCTGCGCCACCCCATAAGCTGCCATAAATTTATAGACAGCCTAAGCTGGGATGCATTTCTCAGTTGGTCATTATTGGGTCTGATGTGAGACACCTGAATATGGGGAGGAGATGGCCAGGGCCAGGCCAGACACAGGCTAGGGTCGTAAAGCTAATTACCTCTCTTGATCACTCAAGCCACATGGAGTTGAGAATCAGTCACCAGTAATATTGCTATTGCAGTGTGTTTGTTATAGAGCTAGCAGTAAATATGGAAGTTTAAAGATATGGCAGCAGGAGACAATTACCAAAAATATTAATAGCAGACTCAGCAAAGCCAGTTCAGTAGGGATGTACAGTTGGATAGGAGATAGGAGACAATTACCTGTAAAAGAGCAGAGAAGACATGATCAGAATTGATAACTGCGTCGGTGAAACTGCGCATCACTCGTGACAGAGCCACTCAGGAAAGAGCCATGATGTCTGCGCCATGCCCCTGTCTGCGCCACCCCATAAGCTGCCATAAATTTATAGACAGCCTAAGCTGGGATGCATTTCTCAGTTGGTCATTATTGGGTCTGATGTGAGACACCTGAATATGGGGAGGAGATGGCCAGGGCCAGGCCAGACACAGGCTAGGGTCGTAAAGCTAATTACCTCTCTTGATCACTCAAGCCACATGGAGTTGAGAATCAATCACCAGTAATATTGCTATTGCAGTGTGTTTGTTATAGAGCTAGCAGTAAATATGGAAGTTTAAAGATATGGCAGCAGGAGACAATTACCAAAAATATTAATAGCAGACTCAGCAAAGCCAGTTCAGTAGGGATGTACAGTTGGATAGGAGATAGGAGACAATTACCAAAAATATTAATAGCAGACTCAGCAAAGCCAGTTCAGTAGGGATGTACAGTTGGATAGGAGATAGGAGACAATTACCTGTAAAAGAGCAGAGAAGACATGATCAGAATTGATAACTGCGTCGGTGAAACTGCGCATCACTCGTGACAGAGCCACTCAGGAAAGAGCCATGATGTCTGCGCCATGCCCCTGTCTGCGCCACCCCATAAGCTGCCATAAATTTATAGACAGCCTAAGCTGGGATGCATTTCTCAGTTGGTCATTATTGGGTCTGATGTGAGACACCTGAATATGGGGAGGAGATGGCCAGGGCCAGGCCAGACACAGGCTAGGGTCGTAAAGCTAATTACCTCTCTTGATCACTCAAGCCACATGGAGTTGAGAATCAATCACCAGTAATATTGCTATTGCAGTGTGTTTGTTATAGAGCTAGCAGTAAATATGGAAGTTTAAAGATATGGCAGCAGGAGACAATTACCAAAAATATTAATAGCAGACTCAGCAAAGCCAGTTCAGTAGGGATGTACAGTTGGATAGGAGATAGGAGACAATTACCAAAAATATTAATAGCAGACTCAGCAAAGCCAGTTCAGTAGGGATGTACAGTTGGATAGGAGATAGGAGACAATTACCTGTAAAAGAGCAGAGAAGACATGATCAGAATTGATAACTGCGTCGGTGAAACTGCGCATCACTCGTGACAGAGCCACTCAGGAAAGAGCCATGATGTCTGCGCCATGCCCCTGTCTGCGCCACCCCATAAGCTGCCATAAATTTATAGACAGCCTAAGCTGGGATGCATTTCTCAGTTGGTCATTATTGGGTCTGATGTGAGACACCTGAATATGGGGAGGAGATGGGCAGGGCCAGGCCAGACACAGGCTAGGGTCGTAAAGCTAATTACCTCTCTTGATCACTCAAGCCACATGGAGTTGAGAATCAATCACCAGTAATATTGCTATTGCAGTGTGTTTGTTATAGAGCTAGCAGTAAATATGGAAGTTTAAAGATATGGCAGCAGGAGACAATTACCAAAAATATTAATAGCAGACTCAGCAAAGCCAGTTCAGTAGGGATGTACAGTTGGATAGGAGATAGGAGACAATTACCTGTAAAAGAGCAGAGAAGACATGATCAGAATTGATAACTGCGTCGGTGAAACTGCGCATCACTCGTGACAGAGCCACTCAGGAAAGAGCCATGATGTCTGCGCCATGCCCCTGTCTGCGCCACCCCATAAGCTGCCATAAATTTATAGACAGCCTAAGCTGGGATGCATTTCTCAGTTGGTCATTATTGGGTCTGATGTGAGACACCTGAATATGGGGAGGAGATGGCCAGGGCCAGGCCAGACACAGGCTAGGGTCGTAAAGCTAATTACCTCTCTTGATCACTCAAGCCACATGGAGTTGAGAATCAATCACCAGTAATATTGCTATTGCAGTGTGTTTGTTATAGAGCTAGCAGTAAATATGGAAGTTTAAAGATATGGCAGCAGGAGACAATTACCAAAAATATTAATAGCAGACTCAGCAAAGCCAGTTCAGTAGGGATGTACAGTTGGATAGGAGATAGGAGACAATTACCTGTAAAAGAGCAGAGAAGACATGATCAGAATTGATAACTGCGTCGGTGAAACTGCGCATCACTCGTGACAGAGCCACTCAGGAAAGAGCCATGATGTCTGCGCCATGCCCCTGTCTGCGCCACCCCATAAGCTGCCATAAATTTATAGACAGCCTAAGCTGGGATGCATTTCTCAGTTGGTCATTATTGGGTCTGATGTGAGACACCTGAATATGGGGAGGAGATGGCCAGGGCCAGGCCAGACACAGGCTAGGGTCGTAAAGCTAATTACCTCTCTTGATCACTCAAGCCACATGGAGTTGAGAATCAATCACCAGTAATATTGCTATTGCAGTGTGTTTGTTATAGAGCTAGCAGTAAATATGGAAGTTTAAAGATATGGCAGCAGGAGACAATTACCAAAAATATTAATAGCAGACTCAGCAAAGCCAGTTCAGTAGGGATGTACAGTTGGATAGGAGATAGGAGACAATTACCTGTAAAAGAGCAGAGAAGACATGATCAGAATTGATAACTGCGTCGGTGAAACTGCGCATCACTCGTGACAGAGCCACTCAGGAAAGAGCCATGATGTCTGCGCCATGCCCCTGTCTGCGCCACCCCATAAGCTGCCATAAATTTATAGACAGCCTAAGCTGGGATGCATTTCTCAGTTGGTCATTATTGGGTCTGATGTGAGACACCTGAATATGGGGAGGAGATGGCCAGGGCCAGGCCAGACACAGGCTAGGGTCGTAAAGCTAATTACCTCTCTTGATCACTCAAGCCACATGGAGTTGAGAATCAATCACCAGTAATATTGCTATTGCAGTGTGTTTGTTATAGAGCTAGCAGTAAATATGGAAGTTTAAAGATATGGCAGCAGGAGACAATTACCAAAAATATTAATAGCAGACTCAGCAAAGCCAGTTCAGTAGGGATGTACAGTTGGATAGGAGATAGGAGACAATTACCTGTAAAAGAGCAGAGAAGACATGATCAGAATTGATAACTGCGTCGGTGAAACTGCGCATCACTCGTGACAGAGCCACTCAGGAAAGAGCCATGATGTCTGCGCCATGCCCCTGTCTGCGCCACCCCATAAGCTGCCATAAATTTATAGACAGCCTAAGCTGGGATGCATTTCTCAGTTGGTCATTATTGGGTCTGATGTGAGACACCTGAATATGGGGAGGAGATGGCCAGGGCCAGGCCAGACACAGGCTAGGGTCGTAAAGCTAATTACCTCTCTTGATCACTCAAGCCACATGGAGTTGAGAATCAATCACCAGTAATATTGCTATTGCAGTGTGTTTGTTATAGAGCTAGCAGTAAATATGGAAGTTTAAAGATATGGCAGCAGGAGACAATTACCAAAAATATTAATAGCAGACTCAGCAAAGCCAGTTCAGTAGGGATGTACAGTTGGATAGGAGATAGGAGACAATTACCAAAAATATTAATAGCAGACTCAGCAAAGCCAGTTCAGTAGGGATGTACAGTTGGATAGGAGATAGGAGACAATTACCTGTAAAAGAGCAGAGAAGACATGATCAGAATTGATAACTGCGTCGGTGAAACTGCGCATCACTCGTGACAGAGCCACTCAGGAAAGAGCCATGATGTCTGCGCCATGCCCCTGTCTGCGCCACCCCATAAGCTGCCATAAATTTATAGACAGCCTAAGCTGGGATGCATTTCTCAGTTGGTCATTATTGGGTCTGATGTGAGACACCTGAATATGGGGAGGAGATGGCCAGGGCCAGGCCAGACACAGGCTAGGGTCGTAAAGCTAATTACCTCTCTTGATCACTCAAGCCACATGGAGTTGAGAATCAATCACCAGTAATATTGCTATTGCAGTGTGTTTGTTATAGAGCTAGCAGTAAATATGGAAGTTTAAAGATATGGCAGCAGGAGACAATTACCAAAAATATTAATAGCAGACTCAGCAAAGCCAGTTCAGTAGGGATGTACAGTTGGATAGGAGATAGGAGACAATTACCTGTAAAAGAGCAGAGAAGACATGATCAGAATTGATAACTGCGTCGGTGAAACTGCGCATCACTCGTGACAGAGCCACTCAGGAAAGAGCCATGATGTCTGCGCCATGCCCCTGTCTGCGCCACCCCATAAGCTGCCATAAATTTATAGACAGCCTAAGCTGGGATGCATTTCTCAGTTGGTCATTATTGGGTCTGATGTGAGACACCTGAATATGGGGAGGAGATGGCCAGGGCCAGGCCAGACACAGGCTAGGGTCGTAAAGCTAATTACCTCTCTTGATCACTCAAGCCACATGGAGTTGAGAATCAATCACCAGTAATATTGCTATTGCAGTGTGTTTGTTATAGAGCTAGCAGTAAATATGGAAGTTTAAAGATATGGCAGCAGGAGACAATTACCAAAAATATTAATAGCAGACTCAGCAAAGCCAGTTCAGTAGGGATGTACAGTTGGATAGGAGATAGGAGACAATTACCTGTAAAAGAGCAGAGAAGACATGATCAGAATTGATAACTGCGTCGGTGAAACTGCGCATCACTCGTGACAGAGCCACTCAGGAAAGAGCCATGATGTCTGCGCCATGCCCCTGTCTGCGCCACCCCATAAGCTGCCATAAATTTATAGACAGCCTAAGCTGGGATGCATTTCTCAGTTGGTCATTATTGGGTCTGATGTGAGACACCTGAATATGGGGAGGAGATGGCCAGGGCCAGGCCAGACACAGGCTAGGGTCGTAAAGCTAATTACCTCTCTTGATCACTCAAGCCACATGGAGTTGAGAATCAATCACCAGTAATATTGCTATTGCAGTGTGTTTGTTATAGAGCTAGCAGTAAATATGGAAGTTTAAAGATATGGCAGCAGGAGACAATTACCAAAAATATTAATAGCAGACTCAGAAAAGCCAGTTCAGTAGGGATGTACAGTTGGATAGGAGATAGGAGACAATTACCAAAAATATTAATAGCAGACTCAGCAAAGCCAGTTCAGTAGGGATGTACAGTTGGATAGGAGATAGGAGACAATTACCTGTAAAAGAGCAGAGAAGACATGATCAGAATTGATAACTGCGTCGGTGAAACTGCGCATCACTCGTGACAGAGCCACTCAGGAAAGAGCCATGATGTCTGCGCCATGCCCCTGTCTGCGCCACCCCATAAGCTGCCATAAATTTATAGACAGCCTAAGCTGGGATGCATTTCTCAGTTGGTCATTATTGGGTCTGATGTGAGACACCTGAATATGGGGAGGAGATGGCCAGGGCCAGGCCAGACACAGGCTAGGGTCGTAAAGCTAATTACCTCTCTTGATCACTCAAGCCACATGGAGTTGAGAATCAATCACCAGTAATATTGCTATTGCAGTGTGTTTGTTATAGAGCTAGCAGTAAATATGGAAGTTTAAAGATATGGCAGCAGGAGACAATTACCAAAAATATTAATAGCAGACTCAGCAAAGCCAGTTCAGTAGGGATGTACAGTTGGATAGGAGATAGGAGACAATTACCTGTAAAAGAGCAGAGAAGACATGATCAGAATTGATAACTGCGTCGGTGAAACTGCGCATCACTCGTGACAGAGCCACTCAGGAAAGAGCCATGATGTCTGCGCCATGCCCCTGTCTGCGCCACCCCATAAGCTGCCATAAATTTATAGACAGCCTAAGCTGGGATGCATTTCTCAGTTGGTCATTATTGGGTCTGATGTGAGACACCTGAATATGGGGAGGAGATGGCCAGGGCCAGGCCAGACACAGGCTAGGGTCGTAAAGCTAATTACTTCTCTTGATCACTCAAGCCACATGGAGTTGAGAATCAATCACCAGTAATATTGCTATTGCAGTGTGTTTGTTATAGAGCTAGCAGTAAATATGGAAGTTTAAAGATATGGCAGCAGGAGACAATTACCAAAAATATTAATAGCAGACTCAGCAAAGCCAGTTCAGTAGGGATGTACAGTTGGATAGGAGATAGGAGACAATTACCAAAAATATTAATAGCAGACTCAGCAAAGCCAGTTCAGTAGGGATGTACAGTTGGATAGGAGATAGGAGACAATTACCTGTAAAAGAGCAGAGAAGACATGATCAGAATTGATAACTGCGTCGGTGAAACTGCGCATCACTCGTGACAGAGCCACTCAGGAAAGAGCCATGATGTCTGCGCCATGCCCCTGTCTGCGCCACCCCATAAGCTGCCATAAATTTATAGACAGCCTAAGCTGGGATGCATTTCTCAGTTGGTCATTATTGGGTCTGATGTGAGACACCTGAATATGGGGAGGAGATGGCCAGGGCCAGGCCAGACACAGGCTAGGGTCGTAAAGCTAATTACCTCTCTTGATCACTCAAGCCACATGGAGTTGAGAATCAATCACCAGTAATATTGCTATTGCAGTGTGTTTGTTATAGAGCTAGCAGTAAATATGGAAGTTTAAAGATATGGCAGCAGGAGACAATTACCAAAAATATTAATAGCAGACTCAGCAAAGCCAGTTCAGTAGGGATGTACAGTTGGATAGGAGATAGGAGACAATTACCTGTAAAAGAGCAGAGAAGACATGATCAGAATTGATAACTGCGTCGGTGAAACTGCGCATCACTCGTGACAGAGCCACTCAGGAAAGAGCCATGATGTCTGCGCCATGCCCCTGTCTGCGCCACCCCATAAGCTGCCATAAATTTATAGACAGCCTAAGCTGGGATGCATTTCTCAGTTGGTCATTATTGGGTCTGATGTGAGACACCTGAATATGGGGAGGAGATGGCCAGGGCCAGGCCAGACACAGGCTAGGGTCGTAAAGCTAATTACCTCTCTTGATCACTCAAGCCACATGGAGTTGAGAATCAATCACCAGTAATATTGCTATTGCAGTGTGTTTGTTATAGAGCTAGCAGTAAATATGGAAGTTTAAAGATATGGCAGCAGGAGACAATTACCAAAAATATTAATAGCAGACTCAGCAAAGCCAGTTCAGTAGGGATGTACAGTTGGATAGGAGATAGGAGACAATTACCTGTAAAAGAGCAGAGAAGACATGATCAGAATTGATAACTGCGTCGGTGAAACTGCGCATCACTCGTGACAGAGCCACTCAGGAAAGAGCCATGATGTCTGCGCCATGCCCCTGTCTGCGCCACCCCATAAGCTGCCATAAATTTATAGACAGCCTAAGCTGGGATGCATTTCTCAGTTGGTCATTATTGGGTCTGATGTGAGACACCTGAATATGGGGAGGAGATGGCCAGGGCCAGGCCAGACACAGGCTAGGGTCGTAAAGCTAATTACCTCTCTTGATCACTCAAGCCACATGGAGTTGAGAATCAATCACCAGTAATATTGCTATTGCAGTGTGTTTGTTATAGAGCTAGCAGTAAATATGGAAGTTTAAAGATATGGCAGCAGGAGACAATTACCAAAAATATTAATAGCAGACTCAGCAAAGCCAGTTCAGTAGGGATGTACAGTTGGATAGGAGATAGGAGACAATTACCTGTAAAAGAGCAGAGAAGACATGATCAGAATTGATAACTGCGTCGGTGAAACTGCGCATCACTCGTGACAGAGCCACTCAGGAAAGAGCCATGATGTCTGCGCCATGCCCCTGTCTGCGCCACCCCATAAGCTGCCATAAATTTATAGACAGCCTAAGCTGGGATGCATTTCTCAGTTGGTCATTATTGGGTCTGATGTGAGACACCTGAATATGGGGAGGAGATGGCCAGGGCCAGGCCAGACACAGGCTAGGGTCGTAAAGCTAATTACCTCTCTTGATCACTCAAGCCACATGGAGTTGAGAATCAATCACCAGTAATATTGCTATTGCAGTGTGTTTGTTATAGAGCTAGCAGTAAATATGGAAGTTTAAAGATATGGCAGCAGGAGACAATTACCAAAAATATTAATAGCAGACTCAGCAAAGCCAGTTCAGTAGGGATGTACAGTTGGATAGGAGATAGGAGACAATTACCTGTAAAAGAGCAGAGAAGACATGATCAGAATTGATAACTGCGTCGGTGAAACTGCGCATCACTCGTGACAGAGCCACTCAGGAAAGAGCCATGATGTCTGCGCCATGCCCCTGTCTGCGCCACCCCATAAGCTGCCATAAATTTATAGACAGCCTAAGCTGGGATGCATTTCTCAGTTGGTCATTATTGGGTCTGATGTGAGACACCTGAATATGGGGAGGAGATGGCCAGGGCCAGGCCAGACACAGGCTAGGGTCGTAAAGCTAATTACCTCTCTTGATCACTCAAGCCACATGGAGTTGAGAATCAATCACCAGTAATATTGCTATTGCAGTGTGTTTGTTATAGAGCTAGCAGTAAATATGGAAGTTTAAAGATATGGCAGCAGGAGACAATTACCAAAAATATTAATAGCAGACTCAGCAAAGCCAGTTCAGTAGGGATGTACAGTTGGATAGGAGATAGGAGACAATTACCTGTAAAAGAGCAGAGAAGACATGATCAGAATTGATAACTGCGTCGGTGAAACTGCGCATCACTCGTGACAGAGCCACTCAGGAAAGAGCCATGATGTCTGCGCCATGCCCCTGTCTGCGCCACCCCATAAGCTGCCATAAATTTATAGACAGCCTAAGCTGGGATGCATTTCTCAGTTGGTCATTATTGGGTCTGATGTGAGACACCTGAATATGGGGAGGAGATGGCCAGGGCCAGGCCAGACACAGGCTAGGGTCGTAAAGCTAATTACCTCTCTTGATCACTCAAGCCACATGGAGTTGAGAATCAATCACCAGTAATATTGCTATTGCAGTGTGTTTGTTATAGAGCTAGCAGTAAATATGGAAGTTTAAAGATATGGCAGCAGGAGACAATTACCAAAAATATTAATAGCAGACTCAGCAAAGCCAGTTCAGTAGGGATGTACAGTTGGATAGGAGATAGGAGACAATTACCTGTAAAAGAGCAGAGAAGACATGATCAGAATTGATAACTGCGTCGGTGAAACTGCGCATCACTCGTGACAGAGCCACTCAGGAAAGAGCCATGATGTCTGCGCCATGCCCCTGTCTGCGCCACCCCATAAGCTGCCATAAATTTATAGACAGCCTAAGCTGGGATGCATTTCTCAGTTGGTCATTATTGGGTCTGATGTGAGACACCTGAATATGGGGAGGAGATGGCCAGGGCCAGGCCAGACACAGGCTAGGGTCGTAAAGCTAATTACCTCTCTTGATCACTCAAGCCACATGGAGTTGAGAATCAATCACCAGTAATATTGCTATTGCAGTGTGTTTGTTATAGAGCTAGCAGTAAATATGGAAGTTTAAAGATATGGCAGCAGGAGACAATTACCAAAAATATTAATAGCAGACTCAGCAAAGCCAGTTCAGTAGGGATGTACAGTTGGATAGGAGATAGGAGACAATTACCTGTAAAAGAGCAGAGAAGACATGATCAGAATTGATAACTGCGTCGGTGAAACTGCGCATCACTCGTGACAGAGCCACTCAGGAAAGAGCCATGATGTCTGCGCCATGCCCCTGTCTGCGCCACCCCATAAGCTGCCATAAATTTATAGACAGCCTAAGCTGGGATGCATTTCTCAGTTGGTCATTATTGGGTCTGATGTGAGACACCTGAATATGGGGAGGAGATGGCCAGGGCCAGGCCAGACACAGGCTAGGGTCGTAAAGCTAATTACCTCTCTTGATCACTCAAGCCACATGGAGTTGAGAATCAATCACCAGTAATATTGCTATTGCAGTGTGTTTGTTATAGAGCTAGCAGTAAATATGGAAGTTTAAAGATATGGCAGCAGGAGACAATTACCAAAAATATTAATAGCAGACTCAGCAAAGCCAGTTCAGTAGGGATGTACAGTTGGATAGGAGATAGGAGACAATTACCTGTAAAAGAGCAGAGAAGACATGATCAGAATTGATAACTGCGTCGGTGAAACTGCGCATCACTCGTGACAGAGCCACTCAGGAAAGAGCCATGATGTCTGCGCCATGCCCCTGTCTGCGCCACCCCATAAGCTGCCATAAATTTATAGACAGCCTAAGCTGGGATGCATTTCTCAGTTGGTCATTATTGGGTCTGATGTGAGACACCTGAATATGGGGAGGAGATGGCCAGGGCCAGGCCAGACACAGGCTAGGGTCGTAAAGCTAATTACCTCTCTTGATCACTCAAGCCACATGGAGTTGAGAATCAATCACCAGTAATATTGCTATTGCAGTGTGTTTGTTATAGAGCTAGCAGTAAATATGGAAGTTTAAAGATATGGCAGCAGGAGACAATTACCAAAAATATTAATAGCACACTCAGCAAAGCCAGTTCAGTAGGGATGTACAGTTGGATAGGAGATAGGAGACAATTACCAAAAATATTAATAGCAGACTCAGCAAAGCCAGTTCAGTAGGGATGTACAGTTGGATAGGAGATAGGAGACAATTACCTGTAAAAGAGCAGAGAAGACATGATCAGAATTGATAACTGCGTCGGTGAAACTGCGCATCACTCGTGACAGAGCCACTCAGGAAAGAGCCATGATGTCTGCGCCATGCCCCTGTCTGCGCCACCCCATAAGCTGCCATAAATTTATAGACAGCCTAAGCTGGGATGCATTTCTCAGTTGGTCATTATTGGGTCTGATGTGAGACACCTGAATATGGGGAGGAGATGGCCAGGGCCAGGCCAGACACAGGCTAGGGTCGTAAAGCTAATTACCTCTCTTGATCACTCAAGCCACATGGAGTTGAGAATCAATCACCAGTAATATTGCTATTGCAGTGTGTTTGTTATAGAGCTAGCAGTAAATATGGAAGTTTAAAGATATGGCAGCAGGAGACAATTACCAAAAATATTAATAGCAGACTCAGCAAAGCCAGTTCAGTAGGGATGTACAGTTGGATAGGAGATAGGAGACAATTACCTGTAAAAGAGCAGAGAAGACATGATCAGAATTGATAACTGCGTCGGTGAAACTGCGCATCACTCGTGACAGAGCCACTCAGGAAAGAGCCATGATGTCTGCGCCATGCCCCTGTCTGCGCCACCCCATAAGCTGCCATAAATTTATAGACAGCCTAAGCTGGGATGCATTTCTCAGTTGGTCATTATTGGGTCTGATGTGAGACACCTGAATATGGGGAGGAGATGGCCAGGGCCAGGCCAGACACAGGCTAGGGTCGTAAAGCTAATTACCTCTCTTGATCACTCAAGCCACATGGAGTTGAGAATCAATCACCAGTAATATTGCTATTGCAGTGTGTTTGTTATAGAGCTAGCAGTAAATATGGAAGTTTAAAGATATGGCAGCAGGAGACAATTACCAAAAATATTAATAGCAGACTCAGCAAAGCCAGTTCAGTAGGGATGTACAGTTGGATAGGAGATAGGAGACAATTACCTGTAAAAGAGCAGAGAAGACATGATCAGAATTGATAACTGCGTCGGTGAAACTGCGCATCACTCGTGACAGAGCCACTCAGGAAAGAGCCATGATGTCTGCGCCATGCCCCTGTCTGCGCCACCCCATAAGCTGCCATAAATTTATAGACAGCCTAAGCTGGGATGCATTTCTCAGTTGGTCATTATTGGGTCTGATGTGAGACACCTGAATATGGGGAGGAGATGGCCAGGGCCAGGCCAGACACAGGCTAGGGTCGTAAAGCTAATTACCTCTCTTGATCACTCAAGCCACATGGAGTTGAGAATCAATCACCAGTAATATTGCTATTGCAGTGTGTTTGTTATAGAGCTAGCAGTAAATATGGAAGTTTAAAGATATGGCAGCAGGAGACAATTACCAAAAATATTAATAGCAGACTCAGCAAAGCCAGTTCAGTAGGGATGTACAGTTGGATAGGAGATAGGAGACAATTACCTGTAAAAGAGCAGAGAAGACATGATCAGAATTGATAACTGCGTCGGTGAAACTGCGCATCACTCGTGACAGAGCCACTCAGGAAAGAGCCATGATGTCTGCGCCATGCCCCTGTCTGCGCCACCCCATAAGCTGCCATAAATTTATAGACAGCCTAAGCTGGGATGCATTTCTCAGTTGGTCATTATTGGGTCTGATGTGAGACACCTGAATATGGGGAGGAGATGGCCAGGGCCAGGCCAGACACAGGCTAGGGTCGTAAAGCTAATTACCTCTCTTGATCACTCAAGCCACATGGAGTTGAGAATCAATCACCAGTAATATTGCTATTGCAGTGTGTTTGTTATAGAGCTAGCAGTAAATATGGAAGTTTAAAGATATGGCAGCAGGAGACAATTACCAAAAATATTAATAGCAGACTCAGCAAAGCCAGTTCAGTAGGGATGTACAGTTGGATAGGAGATAGGAGACAATTACCTGTAAAAGAGCAGAGAAGACATGATCAGAATTGATAACTGCGTCGGTGAAACTGCGCATCACTCGTGACAGAGCCACTCAGGAAAGAGCCATGATGTCTGCGCCATGCCCCTGTCTGCGCCACCCCATAAGCTGCCATAAATTTATAGACAGCCTAAGCTGGGATGCATTTCTCAGTTGGTCATTATTGGGTCTGATGTGAGACACCTGAATATGGGGAGGAGATGGCCAGGGCCAGGCCAGACACAGGCTAGGGTCGTAAAGCTAATTACCTCTCTTGATCACTCAAGCCACATGGAGTTGAGAATCAATCACCAGTAATATTGCTATTGCAGTGTGTTTGTTATAGAGCTAGCAGTAAATATGGAAGTTTAAAGATATGGCAGCAGGAGACAATTACCAAAAATATTAATAGCAGACTCAGCAAAGCCAGTTCAGTAGGGATGTACAGTTGGATAGGAGATAGGAGACAATTACCTGTAAAAGAGCAGAGAAGACATGATCAGAATTGATAACTGCGTCGGTGAAACTGCGCATCACTCGTGACAGAGCCACTCAGGAAAGAGCCATGATGTCTGCGCCATGCCCCTGTCTGCGCCACCCCATAAGCTGCCATAAATTTATAGACAGCCTAAGCTGGGATGCATTTCTCAGTTGGTCATTATTGGGTCTGATGTGAGACACCTGAATATGGGGAGGAGATGGCCAGGGCCAGGCCAGACACAGGCTAGGGTCGTAAAGCTAATTACTTCTCTTGATCACTCAAGCCACATGGAGTTGAGAATCAATCACCAGTAATATTGCTATTGCAGTGTGTTTGTTATAGAGCTAGCAGTAAATATGGAAGTTTAAAGATATGGCAGCAGGAGACAATTACCAAAAATATTAATAGCAGACTCAGCAAAGCCAGTTCAGTAGGGATGTACAGTTGGATAGGAGATAGGAGACAATTACCAAAAATATTAATAGCAGACTCAGCAAAGCCAGTTCAGTAGGGATGTACAGTTGGATAGGAGATAGGAGACAATTACCTGTAAAAGAGCAGAGAAGACATGATCAGAATTGATAACTGCGTCGGTGAAACTGCGCATCACTCGTGACAGAGCCACTCAGGAAAGAGCCATGATGTCTGCGCCATGCCCCTGTCTGCGCCACCCCATAAGCTGCCATAAATTTATAGACAGCCTAAGCTGGGATGCATTTCTCAGTTGGTCATTATTGGGTCTGATGTGAGACACCTGAATATGGGGAGGAGATGGCCAGGGCCAGGCCAGACACAGGCTAGGGTCGTAAAGCTAATTACCTCTCTTGATCACTCAAGCCACATGGAGTTGAGAATCAATCACCAGTAATATTGCTATTGCAGTGTGTTTGTTATAGAGCTAGCAGTAAATATGGAAGTTTAAAGATATGGCAGCAGGAGACAATTACCAAAAATATTAATAGCAGACTCAGCAAAGCCAGTTCAGTAGGGATGTACAGTTGGATAGGAGATAGGAGACAATTACCTGTAAAAGAGCAGAGAAGACATGATCAGAATTGATAACTGCGTCGGTGAAACTGCGCATCACTCGTGACAGAGCCACTCAGGAAAGAGCCATGATGTCTGCGCCATGCCCCTGTCTGCGCCACCCCATAAGCTGCCATAAATTTATAGACAGCCTAAGCTGGGATGCATTTCTCAGTTGGTCATTATTGGGTCTGATGTGAGACACCTGAATATGGGGAGGAGATGGCCAGGGCCAGGCCAGACACAGGCTAGGGTCGTAAAGCTAATTACCTCTCTTGATCACTCAAGCCACATGGAGTTGAGAATCAATCACCAGTAATATTGCTATTGCAGTGTGTTTGTTATAGAGCTAGCAGTAAATATGGAAGTTTAAAGATATGGCAGCAGGAGACAATTACCAAAAATATTAATAGCAGACTCAGCAAAGCCAGTTCAGTAGGGATGTACAGTTGGATAGGAGATAGGAGACAATTACCTGTAAAAGAGCAGAGAAGACATGATCAGAATTGATAACTGCGTCGGTGAAACTGCGCATCACTCGTGACAGAGCCACTCAGGAAAGAGCCATGATGTCTGCGCCATGCCCCTGTCTGCGCCACCCCATAAGCTGCCATAAATTTATAGACAGCCTAAGCTGGGATGCATTTCTCAGTTGGTCATTATTGGGTCTGATGTGAGACACCTGAATATGGGGAGGAGATGGCCAGGGCCAGGCCAGACACAGGCTAGGGTCGTAAAGCTAATTACCTCTCTTGATCACTCAAGCCACATGGAGTTGAGAATCAATCACCAGTAATATTGCTATTGCAGTGTGTTTGTTATAGAGCTAGCAGTAAATATGGAAGTTTAAAGATATGGCAGCAGGAGACAATTACCAAAAATATTAATAGCAGACTCAGCAAAGCCAGTTCAGTAGGGATGTACAGTTGGATAGGAGATAGGAGACAATTACCTGTAAAAGAGCAGAGAAGACATGATCAGAATTGATAACTGCGTCGGTGAAACTGCGCATCACTCGTGACAGAGCCACTCAGGAAAGAGCCATGATGTCTGCGCCATGCCCCTGTCTGCGCCACCCCATAAGCTGCCATAAATTTATAGACAGCCTAAGCTGGGATGCATTTCTCAGTTGGTCATTATTGGGTCTGATGTGAGACACCTGAATATGGGGAGGAGATGGCCAGGGCCAGGCCAGACACAGGCTAGGGTCGTAAAGCTAATTACCTCTCTTGATCACTCAAGCCACATGGAGTTGAGAATCAATCACCAGTAATATTGCTATTGCAGTGTGTTTGTTATAGAGCTAGCAGTAAATATGGAAGTTTAAAGATATGGCAGCAGGAGACAATTACCAAAAATATTAATAGCAGACTCAGCAAAGCCAGTTCAGTAGGGATGTACAGTTGGATAGGAGATAGGAGACAATTACCTGTAAAAGAGCAGAGAAGACATGATCAGAATTGATAACTGCGTCGGTGAAACTGCGCATCACTCGTGACAGAGCCACTCAGGAAAGAGCCATGATGTCTGCGCCATGCCCCTGTCTGCGCCACCCCATAAGCTGCCATAAATTTATAGACAGCCTAAGCTGGGATGCATTTCTCAGTTGGTCATTATTGGGTCTGATGTGAGACACCTGAATATGGGGAGGAGATGGCCAGGGCCAGGCCAGACACAGGCTAGGGTCGTAAAGCTAATTACCTCTCTTGATCACTCAAGCCACATGGAGTTGAGAATCAATCACCAGTAATATTGCTATTGCAGTGTGTTTGTTATAGAGCTAGCAGTAAATATGGAAGTTTAAAGATATGGCAGCAGGAGACAATTACCAAAAATATTAATAGCAGACTCAGCAAAGCCAGTTCAGTAGGGATGTACAGTTGGATAGGAGATAGGAGACAATTACCTGTAAAAGAGCAGAGAAGACATGATCAGAATTGATAACTGCGTCGGTGAAACTGCGCATCACTCGTGACAGAGCCACTCAGGAAAGAGCCATGATGTCTGCGCCATGCCCCTGTCTGCGCCACCCCATAAGCTGCCATAAATTTATAGACAGCCTAAGCTGGGATGCATTTCTCAGTTGGTCATTATTGGGTCTGATGTGAGACACCTGAATATGGGGAGGAGATGGCCAGGGCCAGGCCAGACACAGGCTAGGGTCGTAAAGCTAATTACCTCTCTTGATCACTCAAGCCACATGGAGTTGAGAATCAATCACCAGTAATATTGCTATTGCAGTGTGTTTGTTATAGAGCTAGCAGTAAATATGGAAGTTTAAAGATATGGCAGCAGGAGACAATTACCAAAAATATTAATAGCAGACTCAGCAAAGCCAGTTCAGTAGGGATGTACAGTTGGATAGGAGATAGGAGACAATTACCTGTAAAAGAGCAGAGAAGACATGATCAGAATTGATAACTGCGTCGGTGAAACTGCGCATCACTCGTGACAGAGCCACTCAGGAAAGAGCCATGATGTCTGCGCCATGCCCCTGTCTGCGCCACCCCATAAGCTGCCATAAATTTATAGACAGCCTAAGCTGGGATGCATTTCTCAGTTGGTCATTATTGGGTCTGATGTGAGACACCTGAATATGGGGAGGAGATGGCCAGGGCCAGGCCAGACACAGGCTAGGGTCGTAAAGCTAATTACCTCTCTTGATCACTCAAGCCACATGGAGTTGAGAATCAATCACCAGTAATATTGCTATTGCAGTGTGTTTGTTATAGAGCTAGCAGTAAATATGGAAGTTTAAAGATATGGCAGCAGGAGACAATTACCAAAAATATTAATAGCAGACTCAGCAAAGCCAGTTCAGTAGGGATGTACAGTTGGATAGGAGATAGGAGACAATTACCTGTAAAAGAGCAGAGAAGACATGATCAGAATTGATAACTGCGTCGGTGAAACTGCGCATCACTCGTGACAGAGCCACTCAGGAAAGAGCCATGATGTCTGCGCCATGCCCCTGTCTGCGCCACCCCATAAGCTGCCATAAATTTATAGACAGCCTAAGCTGGGATGCATTTCTCAGTTGGTCATTATTGGGTCTGATGTGAGACACCTGAATATGGGGAGGAGATGGCCAGGGCCAGGCCAGACACAGGCTAGGGTCGTAAAGCTAATTACCTCTCTTGATCACTCAAGCCACATGGAGTTGAGAATCAATCACCAGTAATATTGCTATTGCAGTGTGTTTGTTATAGAGCTAGCAGTAAATATGGAAGTTTAAAGATATGGCAGCAGGAGACAATTACCAAAAATATTAATAGCAGACTCAGCAAAGCCAGTTCAGTAGGGATGTACAGTTGGATAGGAGATAGGAGACAATTACCAAAAATATTAATAGCAGACTCAGCAAAGCCAGTTCAGTAGGGATGTACAGTTGGATAGGAGATAGGAGACAATTACCTGTAAAAGAGCAGAGAAGACATGATCAGAATTGATAACTGCGTCGGTGAAACTGCGCATCACTCGTGACAGAGCCACTCAGGAAAGAGCCATGATGTCTGCGCCATGCCCCTGTCTGCGCCACCCCATAAGCTGCCATAAATTTATAGACAGCCTAAGCTGGGATGCATTTCTCAGTTGGTCATTATTGGGTCTGATGTGAGACACCTGAATATGGGGAGGAGATGGCCAGGGCCAGGCCAGACACAGGCTAGGGTCGTAAAGCTAATTACCTCTCTTGATCACTCAAGCCACATGGAGTTGAGAATCAATCACCAGTAATATTGCTATTGCAGTGTGTTTGTTATAGAGCTAGCAGTAAATATGGAAGTTTAAAGATATGGCAGCAGGAGACAATTACCAAAAATATTAATAGCAGACTCAGCAAAGCCAGTTCAGTAGGGATGTACAGTTGGATAGGAGATAGGAGACAATTACCAAAAATATTAATAGCAGACTCAGCAAAGCCAGTTCAGTAGGGATGTACAGTTGGATAGGAGATAGGAGACAATTACCTGTAAAAGAGCAGAGAAGACATGATCAGAATTGATAACTGCGTCGGTGAAACTGCGCATCACTCGTGACAGAGCCACTCAGGAAAGAGCCATGATGTCTGCGCCATGCCCCTGTCTGCGCCACCCCATAAGCTGCCATAAATTTATAGACAGCCTAAGCTGGGATGCATTTCTCAGTTGGTCATTATTGGGTCTGATGTGAGACACCTGAATATGGGGAGGAGATGGCCAGGGCCAGGCCAGACACAGGCTAGGGTCGTAAAGCTAATTACCTCTCTTGATCACTCAAGCCACATGGAGTTGAGAATCAATCACCAGTAATATTGCTATTGCAGTGTGTTTGTTATAGAGCTAGCAGTAAATATGGAAGTTTAAAGATATGGCAGCAGGAGACAATTACCAAAAATATTAATAGCAGACTCAGCAAAGCCAGTTCAGTAGGGATGTACAGTTGGATAGGAGATAGGAGACAATTACCAAAAATATTAATAGCAGACTCAGCAAAGCCAGTTCAGTAGGGATGTACAGTTGGATAGGAGATAGGAGACAATTACCTGTAAAAGAGCAGAGAAGACATGATCAGAATTGATAACTGCGTCGGTGAAACTGCGCATCACTCGTGACAGAGCCACTCAGGAAAGAGCCATGATGTCTGCGCCATGCCCCTGTCTGCGCCACCCCATAAGCTGCCATAAATTTATAGACAGCCTAAGCTGGGATGCATTTCTCAGTTGGTCATTATTGGGTCTGATGTGAGACACCTGAATATGGGGAGGAGATGGCCAGGGCCAGGCCAGACACAGGCTAGGGTCGTAAAGCTAATTACCTCTCTTGATCACTCAAGCCACATGGAGTTGAGAATCAATCACCAGTAATATTGCTATTGCAGTGTGTTTGTTATAGAGCTAGCAGTAAATATGGAAGTTTAAAGATATGGCAGCAGGAGACAATTACCAAAAATATTAATAGCAGACTCAGCAAAGCCAGTTCAGTAGGGATGTACAGTTGGATAGGAGATAGGAGACAATTACCAAAAATATTAATAGCAGACTCAGCAAAGCCAGTTCAGTAGGGATGTACAGTTGGATAGGAGATAGGAGACAATTACCTGTAAAAGAGCAGAGAAGACATGATCAGAATTGATAACTGCGTCGGTGAAACTGCGCATCACTCGTGACAGAGCCACTCAGGAAAGAGCCATGATGTCTGCGCCATGCCCCTGTCTGCGCCACCCCATAAGCTGCCATAAATTTATAGACAGCCTAAGCTGGGATGCATTTCTCAGTTGGTCATTATTGGGTCTGATGTGAGACACCTGAATATGGGGAGGAGATGGCCAGGGCCAGGCCAGACACAGGCTAGGGTCGTAAAGCTAATTACTTCTCTTGATCACTCAAGCCACATGGAGTTGAGAATCAATCACCAGTAATATTGCTATTGCAGTGTGTTTGTTATAGAGCTAGCAGTAAATATGGAAGTTTAAAGATATGGCAGCAGGAGACAATTACCAAAAATATTAATAGCAGACTCAGCAAAGCCAGTTCAGTAGGGATGTACAGTTGGATAGGAGATAGGAGACAATTACCAAAAATATTAATAGCAGACTCAGCAAAGCCAGTTCAGTAGGGATGTACAGTTGGATAGGAGATAGGAGACAATTACCTGTAAAAGAGCAGAGAAGACATGATCAGAATTGATAACTGCGTCGGTGAAACTGCGCATCACTCGTGACAGAGCCACTCAGGAAAGAGCCATGATGTCTGCGCCATGCCCCTGTCTAATGGACTGGGGGGTACCCATGCTGTTTGTCTCACTGATTTTCATCCATATTGCCAGGACCCGACATTACATTAAAGCCGCAAGCAGTTTTAAATGACTTTTTTTCCTTTAAAAATTACATTTTGTGCAGGGACTGTTCTAAGCACGGGAAACATGCACCACTTTACAGGCATACTATAGACTGCCCCAGGTACGATATTTAAAGGAATATTTCACTTTTCTTTAACTTTAAGCATCATTAAAATCACTGCTCCCGAAAAAACGTCCGTTTTTAAAAGTTCTTTTTGCATTGATACATTTCGCCTGGGGCAGGACCCGGGTCCCCAAACCCTTTTAGGACAATACCATGCAAATTAGCCTTTAAAATGAGCACTTTTGATTTCAAACGTTCGAGTCCCATAGACGTCAATGGGGTTCTAACGTTCGTGCAAATTTTCGGTCCGTTCGCAGGTTCTGGTGCGAACCGAACCGGGGGGTGTTCGGCTCATCCCTAGTCCTGACATATTTACTTGTGTTTGTGTATAAATGTTAGCTTACACTATTGAGTTCTGTAAACAATAGTCTTTTTTACAACTTGAGAAACTTGAAAGCATGTAAGAAGAAATCTAAATCCTCACCTACTGACTTAAATGGAGAATAAAGAATATTAACATACAATATTTAATATTTACCTGGCTAAAAAATGTATTTTTAATCCTGACCAATGTGTACATTCCCTTTAATAATCACATACTCTATATTATAGTGATAAGAAAGGTTGGCAGTTCTGTTTATTGTTTTTTTTTTAATCTGCCAAAAGTCTTGAACTTCTGAGTTCCAATTACACTCTGTGAATAGTACATTCCCCTGTATATGGGGTGAATAAAATAATCTGTAATTTTGCTGATTGAGAGGAATTAGACTTTGATTGGCTTTTGACTAGTAGGAAATAAATAATGTAAAATAACTGTCAGCTCTAAAGACTTTGTGGTCCATCAAAATGTAAGGTGTATAGAAGGAAAACAAGAAATCTACAAATATGGTAACTTTATTGCCTTTTGCATCTTTCGTTGTAGGAGCAAATGTACAGCTGGCAGATAACTATGGCCGAAATTTTCTTCACCTGATAGTTTTACAGCCTGGAGGTTTAAAAAATATTACAGCTGAAATTCTACAGGTATGTCACATTGTGTGTTTACGCAAATGTTAATTATATGGCAAGGTTGACATTCTAAATGATATATGTGTGTGTCCCACTAGAGAGAAGACATCAAGTTACTTGTTGGAGATGAAGATGTAGATGGCTGCACACCTCTGCATTACGCCTGTCGTCATGGAGTTCCAAATTCTGTGAACAACCTAATGGGACTAAACGGGTCCCTTTATTCTAAGAGCAAGGATAAAAGATCAGCTTTGCATTTTGCTGCTTGGTAAGATCACCATATTGTATACTAAACAATAACAGTCAAATATCAGGTAACGTGTGAACGCAACTACTAGTAAGATGTCCTGAAATCTAACATCTTACACTAACACACTCCAATCCCAATAATCTTCCATCTAAAATAACATGTTAGTATCAAAGTGAATGTTATCCTATTGTTTAAAAAAAAAAAAAAGTGAATGTTATCCTATACTTTCTTGTAGAATTTGTGTGCGAACATGCCAAAATAATGGTTATGCAGATGCAAATGAACTATTAAACATTGAAAGGCACACAACCTGTGTGTTCATAGCCTAATAATAATAAAAATAATACATAATAACACATAAGAAAAAAATTATTGCTATGCTGTTTGACATCTACTAGTTTTTATTAAAAGGCATATTGTTAAAAGTGTTTTTTTCCTTTTGCCTTTTATTAATAGAAGCATTTTCAGAATATTTGTAGACATGGTCACCTTCCCAGCCAATAATGACTAGATTGGGGACACACCTAGGGAACACATTTAACCCCTTGATCGCCCCCTAGTGTTAACCCCTTCCCTGTCAGTGCCATTTTTACATTGATCTGTGCATTTTGATTTCACTGATCACTGTAATAATGTCACTGGTCCCCAAAAAGTGTCATTTGGAGTCAGATTTGTCTGCTGCAATGTCGCAGTCCCGCTAAAAATCGCAGATCGCCACCATAACAAGTAGAAACAATAAAAACAAAAAATAAAAGTCCATAAATATATCCCATAGTTTGTAGATGTGCTAACTTTTGCGCAAACCAATCGATATACGCCTATTGCGATTTTTTTTTTACCAAAAATATGTAGAAGAATAGAATATATATCAGCCTAAACTGATGAATAAATTCGTTTTTTTATATAATTTTTTTAGTATAAAAAATAATAATTTTTTTTTTTCAAAATTGACGCTCTTTGTTTGTTTATAGCGCAAAAAATAAAAACCGCAAAGGTGATCAAATACCACCAAAAGAAAGCTCTTTTTGTGTGGAAAAAAAAGGATAACAATTTTGTTTGGGTACAGCGTCGCACAACCGCGCAATTGTCAGTTAAAATGACACAGTGCCGTGTTGCAAAAAAATGATCTGGTCACTAAGGGGGCAAATCCTTCCGGTCCTTAAGTAGTTAATCAACATTGGGTTTTCTATAATTTGCTATATAAATTAAGGAAGCCCGAAAATGTTGAAAAAAAAAACCCTTGTCACTTAGTTTCTGTTACAAAATATTGCAAATAAATAATCATTCTCAGAAATTTAGGCTAAAATGTATTCTTCTACATTTCTTTGGTAAGTATAACCTAAATCAGTGTGTATTATTTAGTCTTTGTGTAAGTTTAGAGTCTACAATGTATGGTATATATTTGAAAATTGATCAGTCCTGATTTACTGACTGTTTTTCCCACACAAAGTTGTCATTTTAACAAGTTATTTCTCCCATACAGCATAGGTATACTTACAGCAACACCCCAAATCACATTCCGCTACACCTCCTGAGTACGGGAATACTCACCGTATGTGAGACTTGCAGCTGCAGTCTTAACTGTTCGGTGGCCATCCACTGTAACAAAGCCTCCTCATCCATGATAGACGGAACACTGATTCAATTTACCAGCATTGTATAAGTGTTCAGTTGACCGTCTATCATGGATGGGGAGGCAGGACTTTGGTACAGTGGACGGCCAATGAACAGTTAAGACCTCAGCTGCATGACACAGCAGGAGACACCCGCTGTTTGTAATCAAGGTACTGGCAAGGCTGCAGATGGGCACTGATGAGGATACAGATGGGCACAGTGAGGCTGCATTGTTGGCACAGTGAGGCTGCAGATGGGCACTGATGAGGATACAGATGTGCACAGTGAGACTGCATTGTTGGCACAGTGAGGCTGCATTGTTGGCACAGTGAGGCTGCAGATGGGCACTGATGAGGATACAGATGTGCACAGTGAGACTGCATTGTTGGCACAGTGAGGCTGCAGATGGGCACAGTGAGGCTGCAGATGGGCACTGATGAGAATATAGATGGGCACAGTGAGGCTGCAGATGGGCACTGATGAGGATACAGATGGGCCCCGTGAGGCTGCATTGTTGGCACAGTGAGGCTGCATTGTTGACACTAATGAGGCTGCAGATGTGAGGCTGCGTCGATGGCTCAGTGAGGCTGCATTGATGGGCACTAACGAGGCTGCATTGTTGGCACAGTGAGGCTGCAGATGGGCACAGTGAGGCTGCAGTGTTGGCACTGATGAGGCTGCAAATGGGCACAGTGAGGCTGCATTGCTGGCACTGATGAGGCTGCAGATGGGCACAGTGAGGCTGCATTGATGGCTCGGTGAGGCTGCATTGGTGGGCACAGTAAGGCTGCATTAATGGGCACAGTGAGGCTGCATTGATGGGCACAGTGAGGCTGCACTGATGGGCACTGATGAGGCTGAAGATGGGCACAGTGAGGCTGCATTGTTGGTACAGTGATGCTGCATTGTTGACACTAATGAGGCTGCAGATGGGCACAGTGAGGCTGCATTGATGGCTCAGTGTGGCTGCATTGCTGGGCACTGACGAGGCTGTATTGTTGGCACAGTGAGGCTGCAGATGGGCACAGTGAGGCTGCAGTGTTGGCACTGATGAGGCTGCAAATGGGCACAGTGAGGCTGCACTGATGGCTCGGTGAGGCTGTATTGGTGGGCACAGTGAGGCTGCATTGATGGGCACAGTGAGGCTGCATTGATGGACACAGTGAGGCTGCACTGATGGGCACTGATGAGGCTGAAGATGGGCACAGTGAGGGTGCAGGTTGGCACAGTGAGGGTGCATTTTTGGCACTGATGAGGCAGCAAATGGGCACGGTGAGGGTGCATTTTTGGTGAGTGTGACACAACATTATCTTTTAAAGTATTTTTTACTATGGCATTATATTATTAATTATATTTAAAGTATTATTTTATTATAGTATTTTATAATGATCAGGGGGGTTGTCAGCACGGAGCGTGACCTCCCTGAAATGAGCTTGCCACCTCCCTGAAATTAGTTTTTGCAGATGGGCACTGATGAGGATACAGATGTGCACAGTGAGACTGCATTGTTGGCACAGTGAGGCTGCAGATGGGCACAGTGAGGCTGCAGATGGGCACTGATGATACAGATGGGCACAGTTAGGCTGCAGGTGGGCACTAATGAGGCTGCAGATGGGCACAGTGAGGCTGCATTGATGGCTCAGTGAGGCTGCATTGATGGGCACTGACGAGGCTGCATTGTTGGCACAATGAGGCTGCAGTGTTGGCACAGTGAGGCTGCAGTGTTGGCACAGTGAGTCTGCAGTGTTGGCACTGATGAGGCTGCAAATGGGCACAGTGAGGCTGCAGATGGGCACAGTGAGGCTGCATTGATGGCTTAGTGAGGCTGCATTGGTGGGCACAGTGAGGCTGCATTGATGGGCACAGTGAGGCTGCATTGATGGGCACAGTGAGGCTGCATTGATGGGCACAGTGAGGCTGAAGATTGGCACAGTGAGGGTGCAGATTGGCACAGTGAGGGTGCAGATTGGCACAGTGATGCTGCATTTTTGGCACTGATGAGGCGGCAAATGGGCACAGTAAGGGTGCATTTTTGGTGAGTGTGACACAACATTATCTTTTAAAGTATTTTTTACTATGGCATTATATTATTAATTATATTTAAAGTATTATTTTATTATAGTATTTTACTATGAATGGGGGGGGGGGGTTGTCGGCACGGAGCGTGACCTCCCTGAAATGAGCTTGCCACCTTCCTGAAATTAGTTTTTCAGGCTGGGATGTCTGAATTACATCTACATCATACAATCTAATTCCTAACTACCTATCGCATTTTGGATGCCCTGTAACATCAGGGCAGTAGAAACACAAAGTTGTCAATAAATCAGATAATTCTAACACACATCATACTTCACCCCAGAACACATTTTGCTACTCCTTCTGAGTATTTAGATACCACATGCATGAGACTTTTTCACAGCCTAGCCACCTAGAGGAGGCCAAAATCCACAGAGCACCTTCAGATATTTCAGGGGAACAAATTTCCTGAGTATATATCACATTTTTGGAGGCCCTTGCGAACCAGGACACTGGAAACACCCACAAAATGATCACATTTTTCAAAAGCAAACAGACCAAAGTATTTTCTAAGAGGCATGGTGAATCTTTTGAAGGCTTAATTTTTTTTGCCACAAATTTTTGGAAAATGTGTAAAGAAAATGAAAATCTTTTTTTTTTTTTTTTTTTACACAATTGTCTTTTTTACACAATTTACACAAAAGTTGCCAATTTAAAAATATATTTCACAAACACATTTTTTTTAGTGTCTGGACTGATTATGTACTGGACATTGTATCTTGTTTATCACACAAATCAACCAATTGTGTCAAAATAAAATATAGGAAATTTAGCTTAGTGTAGTGCCACTTGTAGCAATCCCATTCCCTATAAACAAAGCAAGTCTAGCCTACAGGTACATGACTGCCACCAGGAATGCCATGTTCAATGGCATAGGAGTACAGGAGGTGGATGAAAGGACGAACAAAAGAGTTCCTGTGGTTCCAGGAGTGCAGTTGTCTATAGGAGATGGCTGGGACTGGTGTCTCGTAGGAACAGTCAGCGGGATGTGCAGATGGGTCAGTTCAGGCGCAGGCAGAGACATGGTCAGCAAACAGGCAAAGGATCGGTTCAGGCAGCAGGCAGAAACAATGTCAATAAACAGGCCAGGGTTAGTACAGGCATCAGGCAGAGGCAACATTGTACTGGTGTGGCACTGATCAGGAATGCTGTTGTTGGCTGCACTGGTCTGGTGACAGTGGGGACTAGTGTGGCAGCAATCAGGAACACTGTTGCTGAATTACACTGGTCTGCAGTGGTGAAGCTAGACATTCTTTCCCCCGGGGCAAAAACTTAGTTTGAAACCCTCCTTGCCCCCCGAAGAGGATGGTGTCAGTATGGCAGAGGTTGGTGTCAGTAGGGCAGTCGACCGTGTCAGTAGTTTTCTATTTTTATTAAATTCGTTTGTACAACATGATTTTTTATAATTTTTCAGGAGCCCTGTTGGGGGGCTTTGGTGAAATATCAGGGGTCTAAAAAGATGCGTGACTTTTGAGAAATAAAAAGGGACTTAGGACAGATTCCCCAGTTCCTTTCTCTGCAGCCTCAGGGGCATCAGGGCATCAGGGGCATCAGTCAGGTATGGTATATACATAGTTACATTGGTCTGAGCTGGAACACTGTAACAATGTATAGTATAGCCTGTGCATGGAATTATTCTTTAAATTGCCCAGGGATGAACAGTACTCTAGCCATCCCCATAACTTGGATTCTGGGACATTGGTCAGGACAAAGCTGCTGCAGGACAGCTGTCTAATAAATGGGACTGTCCCTGCAGATCTGGGACACTTTGCAACTATAGAGGTAGCTTTCCTCAGCTCTGAAATTTACTGTCTAAGGCCCCTTTCACACATAGGTTCCAATCAGATCTGCTTGTTAGTTTTTCAGGCGGACCTGATTGGACCCCCCCCATTCACTCCTATGGACTGGCGGTTGCAAACTAACTTGGGTCCTTTTACAACCGCCTATATCCAATCCAAATCGTTCCACTAAAAAAAATGGAGGGGGACTGTCCCCCTCCATCTAGGCGGATGGAGGGCAGTTGGGTGTAAATGGACAGCTGGTCTGTTGGCTCCCAGCTGCCCATAGAGTGGAACAGGCTCTGTCCGTGTCCACTCCGCATAAACTGCGCAATCATGGACCTGTCATCTGCCTGCTCTGCTCCGATCAGCAGGGGATCAGTGGACTAATCATAATGATCACAGTAGTTAACAATGTGTTCATGAATGACAGCCCTTTTTTACTACTGTTCATGTGATCATCATTCACAGTGATCACATGGTATCATGACCAATCACCAATCTGCTGGGTGCAAATCGTGCCACTGCATGCCCACGTGGGCACACATGAGGCGTGCTTCTGGGAGGACATGCCTGTACATCCTTCCAGAAAGACTCTTGTTCTGCCTGGCTGAATATGTACAGTGGCAGGACACTGCTAATAATAGTTAGCATTAGGAAAAAGCATTAGGATTTCTCTATTCCTCAATATGTAACGCCATGTTCCCAGCTAACAAGGACATTTTTTGGCATATCAACTTGTGCAGGACAGAGGGAAGACACTTTAAAAATCCTCAGGAGTGTCTCTTCCCTCCAATCAGTTCTCAGAACTCTCCTCACTGAGCTCTGCAAAGCATATCCTCAGCTCTCCACCCACTTTTTTTCTGAACTCTCAGACAAGCTGTAAATTCAGCACTTTGAATGGATAGAGAAGAGAAGACTGCAGATAGACAGGTACAACTTATGTAGGAGGATCTGTTTCATCTTTGTGTATTACCTGAAGCCATTCACTTCACTGGGTATATGTAACATACCCAGTGTTTACAGTGGGTAACAGTGTTAAAGTGTTTACAACCACTTTAATTTAGCCTTTCCTATTGACTTAAATGTATTTTGTCATAACATGGCAATTTTTCACTGAAAATTTGCCAAGCAAAACACACAATTTTGTTGTTGCCTAATGAAGCAGTATCTTCTAATCACTCTTACATAGTTAATCTGGTTGAAGACTCAAGTCCATCCAGTTCAACCAACAGAGGAAAAAAAAAACCCACACAAATTGAAAACATCCATATACGCTATCCTATACCCACAGTTGATCCAGAGGAAGGCAAAAAAAAACAAACAAGCAAATAAAGCATGATCCAATTTGCTCCAGTGGGGAAAATAAACTTTCCTGATCCCTAAAGTGGCAATCAGATATTCCCTGGATCAACTTTACCTAAAATATTAGTATTCAGTTATATTTTGTGCATTTAGGAAAAAATCCAGGCCTTTTTTAAAACAATCTACGGGGCTGGCCAGAACCTTCTCTTGAGGGAGTCTATTCCACATTTTCACAGCTCTTACTGTAAAGAAGCCTTTGTATATTTGGAGATTAGATCTCTTTTCCTTCAGCTGCAAAGAGTGCCCACTTATCCTATATGACGATTGATGAATAACTCCAAGTTCACTATATGGACCATGTATTTATACATGTTGATCATATCCCCCCTTAATCTTCTCTGCCCAGGAGAGAAAAAATTCAGTTTCTCAAATCTTTCCTTATAGCTGAGCTCCTCCATGCCTCTTAACAGTTTGGTTGCTCTTCTCTGCACTTTCTCCAGTTCCTCGATATCCTTTTTATGAACTGGTGCCCAAAGCCAAACTGCATATTTCAGATGAGAACTTACTAATAATTTGTACAGCTCTGCATTCCATACCTCTTTTAATACAATAAATTATTTAGCTTGCTTTGGAAACCGCAGCTTGGCATTGCATGCTATTATTACGTTTATGATCTACCAGAACACCCAGATCCTTCTTCACCAATTCCCCCAGTTGTACTTCCCCTAGTATGTATGATGCATGCATAGTCTTAGCCCCCAAGTGGATAGCTTTACATTTATCAACATTAAACCTCATTTTGCCACTTAGTCGCCCATTTAAACATTCTAGTCTGTCCATGGGTCCCTTATTTTATGACAAATGGCACATACTTAGAAAACATATCAATTCTTTTGTAGACATCTATTTTCTGGTTTAAATGTATCTATTTGAAATTTAAAAACGCAGTTTGCTTTGCACTACAAGTTTAATTATTCAGCGTGCATTCATCAAACGAATCAAATACACATTCATATGTATTTTAACTGCTACTGTTTACAGTACATTTCCATTATGTCCTGTTTTCATTTTATCACATGATCTAATTGTAATTAAGTACTCAGATATTTTTCATTAATTCAGCTACGGCCGTTATAACACCTGTGACAGACTTCTGAGATTTGTGCAGGATGCTCGACTTCTCAATGACGCAGATGAAAAAGGAATGACACCTCTGCATTTGGCAGCACAAAATGGCCATGACAGAATAGTTTTTCTTCTGCTGAAGAGGGGAGCTCTCATGTTAAGGTAACAAAATAAGTCTGTATCAATGGGAAACTTAGTATGCTCGTAAAGAACAATAATGAGCTATAACACATAGCAAATATAGCAAACATAGCAAAAAAATTTTTTGTATCAATGTAAAGAACATGAATGAATCTCAGCAACCAATTGGTTAATCACTTGTATTTGGTTTAAACTCAGTAGTAGGGATGGGGCGAACACCCCCCCCCCCGGGTTCGGTTTGCACCAGAACACCTCAGGCAAAAAGTTCTAGCGAACATGCGAACCCTTTAGTCTATGGGACACGAACATGAAAAATCAAAAGTCTTAATTTTAAAGGCTTATATGCAAGTTATTGCCATAAAAAGTGTATGGGGACCCGGGTACTGCCCCAGGGGACATGTATCAATGCAAAGAAAAGTTTTTAAAACAATTGTTTTTAAAGGAGCAGTGATTTTAATGATGCTTAAAGTGAAACAATAAAAATGAAATATTCCTTTAAATATCGTGCCTGGGGGGTCCCCTTAGTCTACCTGTAAAGTGACACATCTGTGCGATGTATAAAACATGCCACAGCAATAATGACATTTCTAAAGGAAAAAAATGTCATTTAAACTAGCTTGCGGCTGTAATGTATTGCTGGCTCCTGGCAATATAGATGGAAAAAAACAGAAAGAAAAATGGCGCGGGGTCCCCCTCCAGTCCATACCAGGCCCTTTGGGTGTGGTATTGATTTTAAGGGGAACCCCATACCAAAATAAAAACAATTGGTGTGGAGGGGGGCCCCAAAATCCATACCAGACCCTTATCTGAGCAAGCAGCCTGGCAGGCCAGGAAAGGGGGGGATGAGTGAGCAGCCCCCCCACCTGAACCATACCAGGCCACTTGCCCTCAACACGGGGAGGGTGCTTTGGGGTGCCCCCCCAAAGCACCTTGTCCCCCATGTTGATGGGGACAAGGGACTCTTCCCGACAACCCTAGCCAGTGGTTGTCGGGGTCTGCGGGTTGGTCACTTATCGAAATCTGGAAGCCCTCTTTAAAAAGGGGGCCCCCCAGATCCAGCCCCCCATATGTGAATGTGTATCGGGTACATTGTACCCCTACCCCTTCACCAAAAAAAGTGTAAAAAAAGTAAAAACCAAAAGTTTTTGAGAATTCCTTTATAAAAAAAAAGAAAAAAACTATTTTTGGGCGTGGAGTTCCCCTTAAAGTCTATACCAGACTCGAGGGGCCTGGTATGGATTTTGGGGGACCCCATTCTGTTTTTTTATTAATTCTGTCATAGGGTTCCCCTTACCCACTTCAATACACTGTATTATATACTCTGCACTGCACTACATACTGCGTTATATACACTACACTGACTGCATTATATACTCTGCACTGTATTATATATACTACACTGACTGCACTATATACACTGCACTGCATTATATACACTACACTGACTGCACTATATACTCTGCCCTGCGTTATATACACTACACTGACTGCACTATATACTATGCCCTGCGTTATATACACTGCAATGACTGCACTATATACTCTGCACTGTGTTATATACACTACATTGACTGCGCTATACACTTTGCACTGCATTATATACACTACACTGACTGCACTGTATTATAAAGTTGTGCTCATAAGTTAAATAAGTTAGATAAGATAAATGTCAAGATAGCATACAATCCTTAAAGGGGTTGTAAACCCTCATGGGTTTTCACCTTAATGCATTCTATGCATTAAGGTGAAAAACCTCCTGTCATGTACCAGCCCCCAGTGCCCCCTTATATTTACCTCAACCCTGTCTTTCTCTGGCCGGGAACAAGCACAGCAGCTCTAGCTGGTGTCTTGTGTCCTGAATGGATAGATTGATAGCAGCGCAGCCATTGGCTCCCGCTGCTGTCAATCAAATCCAATGACATGGCTCCAGGGGCGGGGCCGAGTCCAGCTTTCTGTATCTATGGATGCAAAAGCTGGACTCAGGAGCACGCCCGCACAGTAACCCCCAAGGAGATTGCTTCCTCCTAGGTGGTTTCCCAATGCTGTGAGGAGCCAGGAACACCATTGAGGGACCCCAGAAGAGGAGGATTGGGGCCACCCTGTGCAAACCTAACTGCACAGTGGAGGCAAGTATGGCATGTTTGTTATTTAAAAAAAAAAACACAAGGGTTTAGTAACCCTTTAAGGTTGGGCTTTATTCAAGTAATGCACTGACATGCCATTTCATTAAAAAATCTTTCACAGCAAGCGCAAATGTTAGCTCAATCCAAAACACGATGACAGGAAAACTATGCTTAAACCAGACTGGTTTCGTCACAAAAGGACTTCTTACGGGGTGCCCTGGAAGTTCTGGGGTCCCCCGTAAGTTTTGGGGTCAACACTCTCTGGTAAGAGTACATCTAAACTTATGGTGGTGGTCTTTTCACAAGGTGGAGGAACTGAGTGAACAAGAACTTTTGCACCTGTTTACCAATACAAAGCACTACACTGGTGCCATATTGAAGATACATGGACTGAACTCATTTCATTTAATTCATTTTAGTCATTTATTTATTCACTTTATTGATGTATTCAAGCGCAACACAATCTTTTCCTTATACTTGTGGGCAGAAGCCATGGGAAAAATAAGTATATTATCTAATTTTTATCAGTCTAATGCATTGTTTAGTGAGAGCATGCTTAATAAGCAAACCTTGGGATTTTAATGCAAAGTCCACTTTAACTGGGCATATCTTATAATTATTGATGAGATTACATCTCACGTTAGTGGTGCTGCTATTTTACTTAACCTTGATTTTGTATGTCACAAGCGCAGTTTTTTCTGTTTGTACTTCTGCCCATAGTGGCATCTTTCTGGCAAGATTTTTGAGTAGCCCAGACCTCATAGGAAGATGATACTGCACTGTTTTGCAGAGCATTTACACAAGTTTTGGGCTTCTAAAAATTCCCAGTGATCTTGTTGGTAAGATAGTGACACCATCCCCGTAGTACAGAAGCTGGGGGAAAGGTTAATATATTATTTACATTTTTCCAATTTTTTTTTTTTTTTTGTAGTTTAAAGTGGTTGTAAGGGCAGAAAGTTTTTTATCTTAATGTATTGTATGCATTAGAATAAAAAAAAACCTTCTGTGTGTAGCAGCCCCCTCAGCCTCCCTAATGCTTACCTGAGCCCTATCTCTATCCAGCGATGTGCATGAGTGCCTTGAACTCTCCCTCCTGATTGGTTGAGACACAGCAGCTGGCTCCCGCTGCTGTGAATCAAAGTCAGTTAGCCAATCAGGAGAGAGGGGGGCATGGCTGAACCTCAGCTCAGGTTCCCCCATAGCAAGCTGCTTGCTGTGGGAGCACTCGACAGGAGGGATGGGCCAGGAGAGTCAAAGAGGGACCCGAGAAGAGGAAGTTCTGGTCTGCTCTGTGCAAAACCATTTCACAGAGTAGGTATGTATAATATGTTTATTATTTTTAAAGAAAAAAAGGAGACTCTATTATCACTTTAATGCAGGGTTTAACCAATAGGGTAGGGGATCTGCACTAAATAAGCAGAACTCACTTGGAGTGCAAGATACACTTTCAATTCTGAATTTCAGCTTCTGTTTTGGAAAAGAGGTGTTCAAGTTATTTTTAAAATAGGCTAGTTGTTTATGATACACAGTGCTTCAGAAAATTAAATGCAATTTTACATAAACTTTACTATTGAATATTTTATATTCATTATTCCGATGTCTTCTTTGTGGCTCAGTGACTATCGTGGATGGGCAGCTCTGCACTATGCAGCACATGGAGGCTACACACGAACAATCAAGACACTTTTGGATACGTCTATGTCTCTCATTGATAAACCAGACAAAGAAAAGGTAAATTTGAAACATCCACTAACAATGCAATGATAGCCAGTGGTGTATTTTGGTTTTGTGCTGCCCTAGGCTACACTAAAATCGGGCGCATCCCCCATCTAAATTTGTCCCACCCCAGCCGTGGTATAGCGTTCTTGTCTCAGGGTATGATGGGATCGCTGCAGCCATTCACAGTGAAGAGCTGCGACTTCCTCATCAGACCCTGAGACATAATTCGTCCAAGTGCCATATACAGAATTACTGCCCATGATCTGACGTTCGTGATGATAACTCACGTTATTTGCGTGTGTGCAAGACTGACACATGCGTTCACCTTTGCATACAAGCACGGGAGGACAGAGGTAACCTTTTTTTTTTTTTTTTTTTTTTTTAATTGTTTAATTATTTATTTTTTTACACTGTTGCTTTATTTTTTAATTTTTTTGTCACCTTTATTGCTGTCACAAGGAATGTAAACATCCTTGTGACAGAAATAGGCATGTGACAGGTGCTCTTTATGGAGAGTTCTGGGGTTTATAAAACCCCAAATCTCTCCTCTGCACTTAAAAGCATTCAAAATACCAATATCTGTGTTTTTGAGTGCTTTAGAATTTTAAAAACTGGCGCAGATAGTTTCCGAGTAATCCAGAAGTGATGTCATGTCATTGTTTCCGGTTTACTGTTATGAACAGAGGATCAAAGCTGATCCCGGCTTTGCTTGGCTGTCCGGCCAGCCAGCAGACCACCGGCTGGTTGTTCGGATCTCTTGGTGGGACCGGAGAGCCACGGGAAGGGAGCCGATTGCTATTACAATAGAGCCGACTGCCGGTTCATCGTCCCGGTACAACCACCGAAAGGACAAGAAGTGGTTAAAGAGCTGCCTCTGCCCTTCTGCCTGGGGACAATGCCGTCCCCTTGAAAAATGCCGCCTAAGACAAGCTCTTCGTTTGCCTAGTGGTAGATATGCCCCTGATGATGGCTAGAACTGTAAACTTAAAACTTTTGGGTCCTCTGGAGTTTAGTATCCACCAGGAACACCATTTAGTGTACATGGAGTTTGTAAGCTTTTCTTATGTTGCTATATAATCTCCATTGTATAGTATGTTCATTGTCCTCTACTGTGATTAGTAGGAAATTTAATGCTCCACACTTGTTACCGTCCAAAGGGTAGCCCAGTAGCTTGGGAGATAGGGTGTCCCACTTGCAATGCCAAGACCCTTGTGGAGGCACTGTAGAGCGATAAAAACCCCAATCTTCCACTGATTAAGATCTTTGAGTTTACATATAGAATAAAACCATATGGAAATTAGTTGTATGCACTATTTCAGTCAGATTTACTATAACTGTGTCTTACAAATAAAAACAAATTTAATATTGAATTATTGAAGTATAAAATATCCTCAAAATATATTTAAATGTATGTTGTTTGGTAATACTTACATGCAGCTGCTGATTCAAGTGTGAAATAAATTTCACACCAAATTTTATTTAGATACCTGGTAGTATTCTTTTCCTGGAGTTCATTTAGAAGAGTCATATTAGAAAAGTTTTCTCTTTGGTTCAGCCAGAGTGGCACTGTTTTCTTCTTTTGGTTAACTCTTAAAACATATCCAAACACACCAATATATATATATATATATATATATATATATATATATATATATATATATATATATATATATATATATATATATATATTTTATATTGCATTAGTTTTTTTTTATTCAGGCTAGTTTTGTTATATTTTTGATATGCTAATTCTCTGAATAACACGCTGCCTGTTCCTGAGAAGCTACAGTACATTCACTCCTCCACTGTATCTATGAAGAGAGCCATGGCTGTCACCCAGGCTACACTTCAAACAATTCTGTCTTTGTTCATCTCCATTGCTGATGGAGTTGATGGTTTACAGAAGAAAAATAGGACTGTTTGAACCTCACAGCAACCGACAAGGACAACAGTTATTTTCTGTACTAGCCGAAAATATTCATAGGCAGAAAAATTAAAACTATTGTAACCACCACATCTAAGGTCTGGTAAGCTGCAATATATTACATTTTAGGTATATATATATATATATATATATATATATATATATATATATATATATATATATACCGTATTTATCGGCATATAACACGCACAAGCGTATAACACGCACATTCATTTTAAGAGGGAAGTTTCAGGAAAAAACTTAAATTTTAAATAAGGAACTTTGAAGCAAAATAAGGGTCAGTTCCCATCTGCAGCCTCACCATTGCCATCAATGCAGCCTGATTAATGCCCACCTGCAGCCTCACAAGTGCCATCAATGCAGCCTTATTAGTCCACATCAATACAGCCTCACCATTGCCATCAATGCAGCAGCCTCACCATTGCCATCAATGTAGCAGCCTCACCATTGCCATCAATGCAGCAGCCTCGCCATTGCCATAAATGCAGCAGCCTTGCCATTGCCATCTATTGACTTCCTATTACACAGGCCGCCAAGTAAACAGGAGATTCTCACTGTATGTAATCTGACGGCACTCATCCCCCCCTCCCCCCACCCCCCCGTTGCCTCCAATGCAGCTGAAATTGAAGTATTGGCGTATAACACGCACACGCTATTTGCACCCAATTTTCATGGTGAAAAAGTGAGTATTATACGCCAATAAATACAGTATATATATATATATATATATATATATATATATATATATATATATATATATATATATACATACATACATACATACACACACACACACATATATATATATATATATATATATATATATATATATACACACATACACACATATATATATATATATATATATGTGTATGTGTGTATATATATATATATATATATATATATATACCATACATATATTATGTATATGTGTATATATATATATATATATATATATATATATATATATATATATATATATATATATATATATATATATATATATATATATATATATATATACATATACACATACATATACATAATAGAAAACCATCAGAGCCTAAACACTGTACTCTTACAAAAACAAATAATAAAAAATACTCATCTGTATTCAAGTCTGTATTCAAGCAGAACTAAGGACAAGCCTTTTTTTCATTTGGGACACACAAGCCACACACAAAACAGAAAGTGATAAGAAATCCCTCCAAATTGGGGGAAAACCCTGGTAACCAAAACTAATGTCCCCAATGGAAAGAACTCCCCGTTATTTAGTTTTTGGCAGAAAACCCAAAATTTTTGGTTTTTGTTCACTTTCACTTTCGGTGATGACGGTTAGTATGATAAATAGAGAGGGTGAATCTCCCTAAAGGAAAAGATAGCAATGCAAACAGGTTTGCCACCTGTCTGGGATTCACCTGGACAGTCTGGGTTTTGAATCATGTACCCGTGTTTCAGACTGCCTGAAACCCGAGCACATTATTCAGCCCGGACTGTGGTTCCCCGGCAGGGTTGCTGGCTGCAGTTGTAAGCTGAGAGTGTCTGTTACACTCCTCCTGTGCCTCTTCTCCTGTGTCTGCCCTACCCACCCACACTCCAATCCCTGGTAGTGCTGTGCAAGGGGATGTGGGCGGGAAATTTGAAGCCCAGCAGTCGCAGCTACATCCTGGATGAAAGATGCCAATGTCTGAGCCTCCATTCTGGGGTGAGTGAGCTCACCATTCATCCCTTGTCTAAGACTGAAGTCTCCTCCTTCCCTCCCTTCTCTCTACTTCCTCTGATTTAGTACACTAATGTAAGGGGGACTTAGATGCAAAGGGGTGCTCTGCAGACTCTGATATAAAGGGGGCTTCAGGAAGCAGAGACACCCTTACATCAGAGTTCCCCTTTACACCAGAGTCCACAGCATCCCTCCTTATATCAGAGCTCCCCTAAATCAGGGATCCCAGAGCACCCCTTACATCAGAGTTCCCCTTTACATAAGAGTCCACAGAGCTCCCCATTACAGTATAAGTGGAAATTCTGCAGACTCACATGTATGGGGGAACTCTGCAGATTCAGATGTAAAAGGGGAACTCTGCAAACTCCAGACTCTGGGAACCCTGATTAAAGGGGAATGGTGGGAACTATAATGTAAGCGTGGGCTCTGGTTACCAGAGACCCCCTTACATCAGAGTTCCCCTTTGCACCAGTCTGCAGTGTTCCCGCTTACATTAGAAACCCCTCCTCAGAGTTTTCAGTGTTCCTCCTTCCTTCCCTCTGGGGATTCAGATGTAAAGGGGGAATGCTGCCGTTTCAGATGTAAAGGGGAACTCTTCATATTAAAATGTAAAGGGGAACTCTGCAGATTCAGATGTAAAGGGGAAGATATCCAGTCAGTCTGAGGTCATGTCCCCGGCTTCTTGATTTTGGTTTTATATTGGAAAAACTGCCTTCCTGGTTTCATATGGAAAAAACCTTATTCACCCCCTTGATGTATTTAAAAGTTTCAATCATGTCTCCCCTTTCCCTTCTTTCCTCCAGACTGTACATATTCAGTTGCTGAAGTCTCTCCTGATATGTTTTATCCCCCAAACCTTTCACCATTTTTTTTACCCGTCTAAGTAAGGTCTCCAGACTTGGACACAGTATTTAGGTCTTACTAAAGAGTTATATAGGGATATCAGAACCTCCTTCCTCCTGCTGATGACCCCTCTAGTGATGCATCCTAGAATTCTATTCACTTTTCCCACTGCCTGGTCACACTGTTTGCTCATTTTGCAATCATCTAAAATAAGCACCCCCAATTCGTTTTCTTCTGTAGTGCCGGCTAATACAGCACCCCCACTGTTGTACTCTTTCTGTTTCAATGTGTTTATTGAGAATTTTGTAACCAAGGTACATAAAATAACAATACAGATATTAGCATAGAACTAGGGCCAACAAGACCAATCAGAAAGGACATATGCATACGGAATGTACAGTCAACACTATATGCTTAAAATGAACAGGGTGTTATCTGTTATATTTGTCAAAATAGATGCACCTGGAGCATCCCCATAGAGAAAATGCGAGAAAATCTCAGTGATCCAGGGATTGAAGTATAGAGGGGAGGTTCTAGGGAGGGCAGTGAAGACGTTCCCAAACCTAAGCAGTCCCAGAGGGCCTCGCAGGTCACCCCAAAGGGATCACACTGTTACCCACACGGCTCACCCTGGGACGGATGGGCGTCTCGGCACCCCCCTCTTTTTAGAAACAGGGGTGTGATGTATCACGCTACCCTGGTTCCCTGAGGAGCTTTTATTCCTTGTGTTAGGATAATGATGCGTCCCATGGGCATCTTCAGTAATATGTCAAAGTATAACTATATGCACTGTTACTAAAATCTGATAACCCCTAAATGTCCAAACTCGACAGGATCATGTGGGGTAGGAAGAGTAGATGAGAGAGTAATAGGAGCAGAGTGAGAGTAGAAAGGGAAGTAGAAGGAGACATCCAGTAGAGTTTCTTTTTAGGGAGGAATATGGCCTGGGTAGAGAGGGACCTTGGTATACAAAGCCCAAGGTTCCCAAATGGCCTCGAATTTCCAAACTTTGTCTAAGAGTGTTTCTGTCATTTGTTCTTGGGTCATGAGCCAGGAGATTTTACATTTTGTCACCTGAATCAAGACCCTGGACTTCTTCCAGGCCCCTGCCAAAGAAACTTTGGCTCTCAGGATCATGAAGAAAATCAAAGTTTGTGTGTGTTTGGGGGTGTTGTCTATTCTGTAATTCAGAAGAGCTATTGAGGGGTCCTGAGAGACTGCTATCCCCATGACTCTCCTCACCAGATGGAATAATTTATTCCAGAAGCTTCTGATGCTTGGGCAAGTCCACCAAATGTGATACATGGAGCCTATTTGATTACAGCCCCTAAAACATAGGGGTGAAGCGTCTGGATATTTCTTCGCTAGTCTAGTTGGGACATAATACCATCTGGTGAGTAGCTTGACATTTGCTTCAATTAGTCCAATGTTCATTATACCCTTGTATGAGAGTCGGAGAATGCGTATGGAGAAACCATTTTTCAGGGTCCATGTGAAGTTCAAGGTCGGACTCCCAAGCTCGAGTGTAAGAGGGTGAGTTCGTATTTTGTGCCAGCAAGGCATATATGAGTGAAATGCCACCTCTCTGATCCATGAGGTTGGAGCACCAATGTTCATAGATAGTGGGGTTGGGGGGGGGGATTTTCTACCCATAGGGTGTGAAGAAAATATCTGATCTGGGAAAGTTTGAATTTTTTTCAGCGTCAGGCATCTCCAGTTTACTGAGGCAAAACCCCAGTGTGATAGGGCCTAACGAGGTAAAGAAGTGGCCTATTCTGAATAACCCCTTGTTCAACTACCATTTAAAGGCTTGAATATTTATCCCCGGCTGAAAGTTTGGGTTATGGAAGAGGTGAGCTAGGGGTTTTAAGGTTGAAATTAGGGTGGCCTGTTTAAAGGAGTGTATCACAAAGTGTCATAGAATGAGAAAGGGTGGGAGCCAAGATGGGGGGCCTCTGCTTTGGGGGGGACCATAAGAGGTAGTCTATCGTGTGGTGAGGGACAGCCTGTCTCTCTAGCGCTATCCAATCCGGTTTAGGTCCCTTGGAGTAGACTGCGGAGATCTGAGCTAGTTGCGCCACCTGATAGTACCAAACATTTGGGAGTCCCAGCCCACCTTGGTTCTTGAGCCTGAAAAATGTATCTCTAGAGCAGCGTTGAACCTTCTTCCCCCAGACAAAGCACACTATTTTAGATTGAAATTTGGCAACCTTCACCTTTTTGGGTAAAGGAATAGGGAGAGTGCTGAAAAGGTAAAGAATATGGTGCATCAACATCATCTTTACTGCATTTATCCTACCAAACCAGGTCAGACCACACCTCGAACAAGTCTTAAGGTCCTCCTCCAGTCTTCGGAACATTGGGGGATAGTTAGATGCATAAAGTTTGATTACATTATCCAGTGTGATTCCTAAATATGGTATTGATTCCGAGGCCCAGGTAAAGGGGAGGTTGTGTTTCAATTGGTTTAGTAAAGTTTGAGGGATTGATATATTTAATGCAAGTGATTTTGAAGCATTGATTTTGAGGCCCGAGATAGTACCAAATTCTTGGAGAGTTTTGAGCAGAAGATCAATGGGGACGTTATGAAGAGTAACATATCATCAGCGAATAACACGCATTTGTGTTCTTGGGTGTCACAGGTAACCCCCTTAATATCTGAGTTTGATTTGATAGCTATGGCCAAAGTTTTGATGGAAATTGCAAAGATGAGCGGCAATAGGGGGCATCCCTGCCTAGTGCCTTTCTGGATGTTAAAGCTTTCGGAGTAGTGACCCATAAGCCTGACTTGTGGGCTGGGGGTAGAATATAGAGAGTGGATAATTGCTATGAAATTAGGACCGAAACCCCATCTTCCCAATATCTCAAATAGGTAAGGCCAAGCGACAGAGTCAAAAGCCTTCTGCAGGTCAATTGAGATCAGCATGCCGTTTTGGGGAGTACCTCCAGCCCAGTGGGATTTCAGTAAGGAAATAATATCTATGGCCCTTCTAACCTGATCAGGGCCCTGCCTCCCCGGTATGAAGCCCACCTGGTCCTTGTGTATATATTTCGCAATGAAGCTAGACATTCTGGTTGCTAGGATTTTCATCATTATTTTGATGTCATTATTTATAAGGGAGATCGAGCGATAATTCCTGACCTCGCTTGTATCTTTCTCAGGTTTGGGATTACTGATATAAAGGCTGTGTTTAGGTCTTTGTCCAGGGGGGCTCCATCCCATAGGGAGTTAAAAAAAGTGTCATGTAGGGGGCCAAAAAGGGTCCAAATTTTTTGTAATAGCCACCTGTAAAACCATCTGGGCCCGGAGCTGAGCCCTGTTTGAGCGATTTTATTACCTCCACGACCTCTTCCATGGAGAAGGGTTTGTCCAGGAGTTCCCTATGGCTTTCTATAATTTTAGGAAGGGGTAAGTCACAGAGAAAGATGTCTATTTTGTTAGGGGAGGGAGGTAAATTGTCCGTGTACAGTTTGGAGTAGAAGTCTTGGAAGGATTTCATAATGTGGATAGGGTTTTGTATCAGGTCGCCCGAAGCTGTCCGAATTTTAGGAAAAGACAAGGTGTGTTTTAGGGTTCAATTTTGTCGCTAGTTTGGCACCTATCTTGTTTGATTGTTAATAAAACCCGTCAAGCAGAGATGTTTTTCTGCTGAAGTGGTCAGGGCTAGATTGAGTTTCACCCGAGCTATCTCTAATTTGGATAGAGAATCCGACGTAGGGTTGCGTTTATGTGATTTGCTTCTGGAAAGGAATTCTTCCGTTAATTTTTGAACGTCCGCTCTTCTTTCCCGCTTTAATTTAGAGGCTAGCTGGATAAGTTTCCCCCTCATTACCATCTTATGGGTCGCCCAAAGTGTCGAGGGGGAAACTGAGCCATTGTCATTGTTTTTACAGAATTCCTGCAGGTATTTCTCAAGTAAAGTGCAGTATACTGGGTTGCTCAATAGCGATTCATTGAGATGCGGTTTTAGGGTCTCTCTACCCCTAAAGGGCACCCTATTGTCAGTGACATGATAGAGTGGTCCGATAGGGACATGTCCCTAATTTGGGACATCATGGCAAGAGGGATTGTGGAGGCTGGTAAGAAGATGTGGTCTATCCTGGAATAGGTCTGGTGCGAGGCAGAATAGTGAGTGTAGTCTTTTGCGCATGGGTTGAGTTCCCTCCATATATCCACCATGCCCAAAGTGTTTAGTTGATGAGCTATTTTGAGACTTTTTCTTGGGGGACGTCTATTTATAGGTTTCTTTGCTCCGGATTTATCTAAGGAGAGATCAAATGGCAAGTTTGAGTCTCCGCCCAGCACGACCATTCCCTTAAAAAATGGTCGTAGTTTTAATAGCATGGATTCGAAGAATTTTCCTTGATCCTTGTTGGAGGCATAATATGAGACAAAAAGTATAAGACCCCCATCTATGGTTCCCTCGGTCAGCAAGTATTGGCCCTCTGGGTCCCTAATAACCTTAGAAATTGAGAAGTTGAGTTTTTTTGAGAAGCCTATCGCTACCCCTCTAGTTTTGTTTTCAGCATTAGCTAGGTAGAAGTGGGAGAAATTTTGGTGGAGGAATGGTGGTTATAGGAGGAAGGGAAGTGGAGGAAAATTATGCCTGCCTTCAAAGTGTGGTACTGTTGGAGCAGTTTCCTCCATTTTATTGGGGAGTTCAGGCCCTGGTCGTTGTGGGAGAGAATCATTAGCTTACGGAATGTGGGTGTGAAATTAGACATGGATCAGAGAAGTGAACATTCTCTAAGTTAATCAGTAGCTTACCCCAAGAAGAAAGACAACCTGGGATGGCGATATGTTTGCGAGGTTCCTGGGTTCTCGAGCTTGCGAGTTGCAGCCAGAAACTCTCCTGGAAAGTCATAGTTCTGGTAAAACCTGGATGAAGAGAGAGGGAGAGAGGGGGAAGAAAGAGGAATAGAAGACATAGAGGTGATTAAGTCAATCTTTAAAATAATATTTGATTGTACAAATCGAGAGGGGAAGGGGCTGTCCCCTTCTTCCTCTGGGTCCAGGATGTGGAGTTTCTCCCTCACCCTGGGGAAGTCAGTTTGTCTCTGGAAAACAGCTGAGAATGCCCACTTTTACTACTTGGTCAGCTTATAAGGTTTAATACATTTCAAAACATTGCAGCATTTGGTTGAGCTATGCCGCATTGAAAAGAACCGGGGAAAACATTAAATTTAAAGAAAAAAAAGCAGTAAAACTGGAAAAGGATAAAGTTGTCCATAAACTATTAAGTGGTGAACTGGCCTCCCTGGTGGGGGTTAGAGTGAACATTTCAGTAGATTCGGATGGAATCCGCTAAGATTCAAAAGGTCAGTTCCAATGGGAGCTGAGTAGAAAAGAACTTCCAGTGTTGTTGATCGGTCCATTATGGAGGGCGAGAGTCCTTAGACCTTTTGGACTGCTGCTTAGAGGACTGGGCGGAGATGGACGTTTTGCAGAAGGGGGTCCTCTGCTGGTGGTCGGCGGTGGTATCCCTTGAGTGATTAGTCCCAGGTGGATCAGCAAATGTTCAGCAAAGGAAGAAAACCCATAGGGCTTATTCTGGTGGGAGAAATTTAGGCGAAAGGGGAAGGCCCATTTCTTTTTGCATTAGGATCTGCAGCAAAGGTTTCAGAGATCGTCGTTTTTGGACAGTGAAGGGGGAAAGATCAGCAAATATCTGTATCTGGTGGTCTCGAATTGAGAGCTTGTCGGTCGTCTGTGCAGTCTTCATCACCTCTTCTTTCACTGTGTAGAAGTGGGGCTTGACAATAATGTCCCTGGGGAGGCCATCTTTCCTAACAGGTTGTAGTGCTCTGTGTGCCCTGTCCAGTTCCAACCTGTGCTCCGTGATGTCCGGAATGAGGTTCTTGAGGAGGGAGCGGACAGCCCATTGAACATCTTTCACAGATTCCTGGATTCTAAAGTTGTATCGGCGGGATCTATTCTCAAGGTGGTCAATTTTGAAGAAAGCCATTTCAAGCTGGTCCTGAATATCTTGGATTCTGGCTGTTTTGGTTGATTCTGGCTGCTGACTGATCAGTTTTCTTCTCAATATGTTCAATTTGCACCCTTAAATGCTGAAGTTCAGTGTGTATCGTAGAGGTAATTTGTGCTGCCGTTTGTGCCAGCCCCCTGGATAGCATGGTTGAGAAAGCCACCATCATAGCCGGCAGGTCAGCACGGGAGTGAGGGGATGTGCGGTGCTCAATGTCAGAGTTATCTGCGGTGGCCAGCAAGTCACTCATGGGGTCTAGGTGGAAGTCTCCCATAGATCTGCCTATTAGGGATTCAGTTGAAGCTAGTGAAAGTAAGGGCAATTGAGGTGTACTCACTATAGCATTCCCCTGTGTAGAGACTGGTGCTGGGACCTCGTCCTGATCTGCAATGGATTCCTCTGTCCCCTGGTCTGTGCCTTGTGTAGCTGCGGCCACCATCTTGGACCAACTGGGCTGCTGCAGTGGCAATTCCAGCTGTCTGGTGAGATCCCTTCTGGCGGGGCACCCTGACATCAGGTTATACTTGAGGGTGTCCCCGAGCGATCGGCGGTGGAGTGGGCTCGATCTGAGGGCCCTGTTGGCTGCAGCGGGGTTCAAAGGGCCGGAACGGTGCAGAGCTCCGTGTCTAGGCGGCCATCTTGGGAAACTCCGCACATGCGCCTCGCCAATGTTGTACTCTCCCAAGGGATTCTTTTTCTCTAGGTGCATTATTTTAAATTTAGAAACATTTAACTGCAGTTTCCACTGCTTGACCAATCTTCCAGCAATGACAAATCATATTCCATGTTACAGACACCTCCAGGGATATCAACCCTATTACAAACCTTTGTGTCATCAGCAAAAAGACACCTTGCCCAACAAACCTTTAGCTATATAACTTACATAGAGAGTAAATAGAACAGGAACCAGTACAAAGCCTTGTGGTACCAGTAGTGTATTTAGGTTTTGTGCTGCCCTAGGCCTGACTAAACTCGTGACCCCCGAATTTAAATATGACCCCCCCTTCCTGTCAAGGCCACACCTCTTGCTGTTTAAGACTCGCCCTGAAATTTTCGAGTGGGGACACTAGTTCTGAGGGCGGGGGGGGGGGGGGGCAATGGATTCCCTTAATTTGCATAGATTTCCTCTCATTTCCTGTTTGACTATGGGGCAGGAAGTGAAGGGAAATCTCTGCAATGGGACAGGGATGGTAAAAAATAATTATACAGGGGTTATAACCCTTCCTTATTCTATCCAGAATGAAAAAAAAAGTGTTGCCTATAGTTCTACTTTAAGCACAAATTTCTGATAATTTTATGGAGAGGACTAAGAAGATATAACTAAGTCAATGGTGCAGCAGAAAACATATAGCACAGTGAGGAAGGTTTGTGGTCCAGGATGATAGGACAGTCAAAATTAGAAGCTGTGCCCCCCCACAGTTGCGGAATGCCAGCCGCCCGAATACCGGAAGCAGTGCGGTCACTTTATGGGGGCGCTAGACTAATTTGCCTCTCAGGGGACTCTTTCTGTGTTGCCCCCCTGCCAAGTGCAGCCCTAGGCCTGGGCCTTGTTGGCCTAGGCCAGGATACAGCGTTGCTAGTGACTGGTCTCTGTTCTGAGTGAACCCCATTTACAACTATGCTCTGGTATCTATCCCTTAGCTAACTGCATATCCACTGAACCACCCAAGCGTTACGTCCTGGCTTGTACAACTTTTGTATTAGATCATCATGTGGAACTGTATCAAATGCTTTGCTGAAATCAAGATATGCTATGTCCACAGCACCACCATGGTCCAAAACATTGGTAATGTAGTCAAAAAAACGGATTAGTCTGACATAATCTGCCCTGAGTAAAGCCATGCTGCTTTGGGTTCAGCAAGTTGTGTATTTTTAAGTGATCAATGATCCTTCTTTTCAGGAGTTTCCATTAATTTGAATACAATTTATGTTAAAAATCACTGGCCTGTAATTGCCAGCTTCTACCTTGCTACCCTTCTTGTGGATAGGTACAGTATTAGCTGTCCACCAGACATGTTAGTAGAGATTGATTAAAAAGATCTGTTTATAGTCCCACAACTGTATACCTCAAAGTTCTCTTACAACTTTGGGATGAATATCATTAGGGCCAATTGCTTTTTATAAGCTTTAACCGAGCCAGTTCCTCTGCTACCTCTATCTCCAGAAATCCTAAAAATGAACCATTAGTAGTAGAACCAATATGGTTCCCCAACTTGTTATTGTTAATGCACTTTATTTCTGAGAAGACTGAACAGACGTAATTGTTTAAATGGCTTGCTACATCCAGGTCTTCCCCAACGTAAGTTGATGATAGTAATAAAAGATGACACCCAGCTGTTATCATGTTATTGGAAAACCAGACTGCAATTTATACCTGAATGTTTAATAAGCCCAGCCTAAAATCCAATGATTATGTGCAAATTATTGTTTATTGCAGTCAGATCAGTGAATGATTTATTGCTATGGTTTACTGCACATCGTTAATCTACCACCTTTTTGCAGAAGCCAGAAAAAGGGAGACTAGGTTACTAACATTATACATTCTTGATTTTAGAACACCGCACTTCACCTGGCTGCTAAAGAAGGACACGCCAAAGGAGTTGCCCTATTGCTTGAAAGTGGGGCAGCCATCACTTTAAATGCAAACAATGCATCCTTCATTCATGAGGCTATACGTGGCGGGAAGAAGGATGTAGTATACGCTATAATCCAGAGCGAAAGGTAAGTTAAAAAAGGAAGCTATATTGTATTTGGAAACAGGAGTAAATAGTCCACTGTCACAATATTAACAAAATGTATGCTACATAACCTTTTCTTTGGAAAATGAATAATACAACACACAACTAACTGATATAAATAGCTAGAACAAATTGATAAATCGTGAACAAGTGCAAAGAGATATCTGCGCTTAGTACATAAAATAGCCAGCAGCTGAGCACTATAGCCCAGATATTAGGCACAAAGAAAAATGTTTAAATAAAAGCGCAGCGCTAGGGCAAAAAGTGCAATTCATGCGAATCACACAACACATGTGATGTGCATACATCCAAAAATGGTATAATAACGTGCAATTGTGCAATAATTGATACAGTTGGAAATGAAATAAATCATAACATACGTGCAAACAAAAAAGAAAAGTTTATATGCACCAGATTTTCATCAGAAGGAGTCCCATGAAGAGGGGGTGTATTGAAAATGATGAATAAAATGCTTGGCAGCGTGATACCCATCACCACAAATACAATGAAGGCTTACCAAAAAGCCAGACTTCCCTTATTCAAGGAGGTCACAAAGCGCTTTGTTGGATCTGTGATCCACGGAAAAGATGTCCTGACGTCTCTCCCCAGTAGCCTCAGAAGATGCACACCAGAAACTTCACAGCTGATCAGGGTGTGGTGTTTTAGAAAAGGCTCAGAGCTGAAGTATATCGAGAGACAAAATGATCCACATAGTATAATATTGTCTCCTCTTTGCAGTTTATTTGCAGCAGTGCATATACACAGGGTAGCAAAAGTTCAAGCAGAGAGCATGTCTCAATGCATAAAATAAAAACACTTCCTTAAAACTTTCTTTAAATTCCAGACAGCGATTGCATATGCTCAGTAGCGTGTGTACATATCCATACTGAGGATCGTTTTGTCATAAATGACATCATCATTTGATCATCAATGATGATGTCATTTATGACGAAACGATCCTCAGTATGGATATGTACACACGCTACTGAGCATATGCAATCGCTGTCTGGAATTTAAAGGAAGTGTTTTGATTGTATGCATTGAGACATGCTCTCTGCTTGACCTTTTGCTATCCTGTGTATATGCACTGCTGTAAATAAACTGCAAAGAGTAAACAATATTATCCCTTTCATGACTAAGCCTATTTTTGACATTTGGAGTTTACAAGTTAAAATCCGTATTTTTTGCTAGAAAATTGCTTAGAGCCCCCAAATATTATATATATTTTTTTAGCAGAGAATCTAGAGAATAAAATGGTGATTGTTGCAATATTTTTTATTACACGGTATTTATGCAGTGGTGTTTTAAACGCAACTTTTTGGGAAAAGGGACACTTTCGTGAATTAAAAAAAAACAAACAGTAAAGTTAGCTCAATATTTTTGTATAATGTGAAAGATGATGTTACGCCGAGTAAATAGATACCAAACATGTCATGCTTTATAACTGCACGCACTCGTGGAATGGCGACAAACTACGGTACCTAAAAATCTCCATAGGCTACGTTTTAAATTTTTCGGTTACCAGATTAGAGTTACAGAGAAGGTCTAGTGCTAGAATTATTGCTCTCGCTCTGACAATCACTGCGATACCTCACATGTGTGATTTGAACACCGTTAACATATGCGGGCACGACTTCCGTATTCGGGCACGACTTCTTTGCTGCGCGAGCTCGCGGGTATGGGGGCGTTTAAAAAAAAAAATTTTCTTATTTATTTTTATATTTATAAATTGTGTTTAAAAAAAATTTTTTTTTGATCACTTTTATTGCTGTCACAAGGAATGTAAACATCCCTTGTGACAGTAATAGGTGGTGACAGGTACTCTTTATGGAGGGATCGGGGATCCAAAAGACCCCCGATCCCTCCTTTGCACTTCACAGTATTCAGATCGCCGTTTTCGGCGATCCTGAATACTGTATATTTTTTTAAAACCGGCGGCCGAGTAAACGGGAAGTGACGTCATGACTTCGCTTCCGCGTTTACAATTAGGAGGCTGGAACAAAGCCGCTTACGGCTTCGTTCCAGACTGTCAGTATCCGCCGGAGGTGGCAGATTGGTGATCGGTAAGAGTGGCAGAAGGCGGCGGGAGGAGGGGACGTCCCCTCCCGCTCCTCCGGTATAACAGTCGAGCGGCTTTTAGCCACATCGGTTGTTATACTTGGAAAGCCGATTGCCGGCTCTAAAAAACAGTACCGGGATGATGTCTGCAGCTGCGGGCATCAACCCGGTATAACCCCTGAAAGCCGTGTACGCACATCTGCATATGCTCGGCGGGAAGGGGTTATATTACGTGGATCATTTTGTCTCTCGATATACTCCGGCTCTGAGGCTTTTCTAAAACACCACACCCTGATCAGCTGTGAAGTTCCTGGTGTGTATCTTCTGAGGCTACTGGGAAGAGACGTCGGGACATCTTTTCTGTGGATCACAGATCCAACAAAGCGCTTTGTGACCTCCTTGAATAATGGGGGTCGCTGGCTTTCTAGTAATCCTTCATTTTATTTGTGGTGATGGGTATCACGCTGCCAAGGATTTGATCATCATTTTCAATACACCCCCTCCTCATGGGACTCCTTCTGATGAAAATCGGCTGCATATGAACTTTTCTTTTTCTTTTTGTTTGCACATTGTTTGCACTTGTGATATTACATTGCACATATGTTATCATTTATTTAATTTCAAACTGTATCAATTATTGCACAATTGCACTTTATTATACCATTTTTGGATGTATGCACATCACATGTGTTGTGTGATTTGCATGAATTGCACTTTTTGCCCTAGTGCTGCACTTTTATTTAAACAGAACAAATTTATAAACTGGTATAAATAGCTAGAACACAACTAAGACTGTTATATATCTGTGGACAGTAAGGATGTTATTTATTTTGACCAATGAGGGAGGTGTCCTCTTTTTAGAAAGTCTTATTTATAGAGGCAAATCTAGTGAAGAGAACTCAAGCAAAATTTGCTTCATAGATCTAGTCTGGTGAAGAAGTTCCTATTTTTTTTAAATTGCCCTGCACGTGATTCCATGTTTGAAACAATTAAGTAAAATTCACTTTGCCAGGAGGCTACGTGCAATCTGGCGTTTACATAACCGGTGAAGGTGTGCTTTTGGACCCTCTGTTCACCTGGGTGCCCCTTTTTGATCTAATCACCAGTGAACAAGACCAAAAGAGGGATTACATTTTTAGCAGGTTAGTGTGTTTTGGTACCAGGACCTCTATGTTGCATGCTTATGGCACTGAGGTTCTGTACTTTAAGTACAGGTGAGCTATCAAAGCACATTTGGGATAAGTATGTAGAGGTTAACAGTGATTGAGACTTAGTTTAGAAGTTGGATTAGCATTAGGCTGTTATGCCGCGTACACACGAGCGGACTTTCTATCCTACTTGGTCCGGCACACTTTCCGACGGACTTTGTCCGCCAGGTGCGCCGGACTTTAAAACGAACGGACTTGCCCACACACGCCGGGATTTTCCGGCGGGCTAAGTCCGCCCGTCTTTCCGACGGACTTTCGCCGGAGTTCCGGCGGACTTTCAGAATGAACGGACTTGCCCACACACGGACAAGTCCGTTCATTTTCTCAGGTGCGACGGGACTAGAAAAGGATGTCAATCTTGCCGCTTTTATCGGCTAGATTGACACCTTGCGAGCCCCGTCGCGGGGCATACCAGGCCCTTAGGTCTGGTATGGATTATAAAGGGGAACCCCGCTACGCCGAAAAAACGGCGTGGGGTCCCCCTAAAATCCATACCAGACCCCGATCCGAGCACGCAGCCTGGCCGGTCAGGAAAGGGGGTGGGGACGAGCGAGCGCCCCCCCCCCTCCTGAACCGTACCAGGCCGCATGCCCTCAACATGGGGGGTGGGTGCTTTGGGGGAGGGGGGCGCCCTGCGCCCCCCCCCCCCAAAGCACCTTGTCCCCATGTTGATGAGGACAAGGGCCTCTTCCCGACAACCCTGGCCGTTGGTTGTCGGGGTCTGCGGGCGGGGGCTTATCGGAATCTGGGAGCCCCCTTTAATAAGGGGGCCCCCAGATCCCGGCCCCCCACCCTATGTAAATGAGTATGGGGTACATGGTACCCCTACCCATTTACCTAGGAAAAAAGTGTAAGTAATAAAACACACTACACAGGTTTTTAAAATATTTTATTAAACAGCTCCGGGGGGGATCTTCCTCCGGCTTCGGGGGTCTTCTTCCGGCTTCGGGGGTCCCTCCGCTTCATCTTCTCCCGGCGTCCGGTTGGTTCTTCTCCGCTCTCCGGCCTCTTCTCCCGGTGTCGCAGGTCTTCGGCCGGCCCCTCCGCTCTCTTCATGTAGCTCTATTGCGAGCGGAGGTCCGGACTTCTGGGCTTCTTGGCTTCTTGGCTTCTTGGCTTGGCTTGGCTTCTCTTCTCTTCCCCCAGATGTTGACACGACGCTCTCTCCGGCTGGACTGGTTTCTGAGGGCTGCGTTGTGACTTATATAGGCGGAGACCCCGCCCCCATATGATGTCACAGTCCCTGGGCATGCTGGGACTGTGACGTTTTAGGGGGCGTGGTCGACCACGCCCCCCGACCACGCCCCCTAAAACGTCACAGTCCCAGCATGCCCAGGGACTGTGACATCATATGGGGGCGGGGTCTCCGCCTATATAAGTCACAACGCAGCCCTCAGAAACCAGTCCAGCCGGAGAGAGCGTCGTGTCAACATCTGGGGGAAGAGAAGAGAAGCCAAGCCAAGCCAAGAAGCCAAGAAGCCCAGAAGTCCGGACCTCCGCTCGCAATAGAGCTACATGAAGAGAGCGGAGGGGCCGGCCGAAGACCTGCGACACCGGGAGAAGAGGCCGGAGAGCGGAGAAGAACCAACCGGACGCCGGGAGAAGATGAAGCGGAGGGACCCCCGAAGCCGGAGGAAGATCCCCCCCCGGAGCTGTTTAATAAAATATTTTAAAAACCTGTGTGGTGTGTTTTATTACTTACACTTTTTTCCTAGGTAAATGGGTAGGGGTACCATGTACCCCATACTCATTTACATAGGGTGGGGGGCCGGGATCTGGGGGCCCCCTTATTAAAGGGGGCTCCCAGATTCCGATAAGCCCCCGCCCGCAGACCCCGACAACCAACGGCCAGGGTTGTCGGGAAGAGGCCCTTGTCCTCATCAACATGGGGACAAGGTGCTTTGGGGGGGGGGGGCGCAGGGCGCCCCCCTCCCCCAAAGCACCCACCCCCCATGTTGAGGGCATGCGGCCTGGTACGGTTCAGGAGGGGGGGGGGCGCTCGCTCGTCCCCACCCCCTTTCCTGACCGGCCAGGCTGCGTGCTCGGATCGGGGTCTGGTATGGATTTTAGGGGGACCCCACGCCGTTTTTTCGGCGTAGCGGGGTTCCCCTTTATAATCCATACCAGACCTAAGGGCCTGGTATGCCCCGCGCTCGCCGCAATAGGAAGATTTGTTTTTCCTATTGCAGCGAGCGCGAGATGCAATACCATCCCCTCGTGTCGCATCTGGTCTGTCGGACCAGCACACACACGAGCGGGCTTTCCGTCGGACCAGCACACACACGAGCGGACTTTCCGCCCGAAACTGAGTCCGACGGAAAGATTTCAAACATGTTTAAAATCTAGGTCCGGCGGGCTTTTGGGAAGAAGTCCGCCGGAAAAGTCCGCCGCCGCCCACACACGGGCGGATTGTCCGGCACACTCTGGTCCGCCGGACCAAGTATGCCGGAAAGTCCGACCGTGTGTACGCGGCATTAGGCTTAGATTTTAGGGGTGACTGTTTTAGAACAAAATTAGGTATTAGGGAGACTGTAGAAAAAAAAATAATACTGTTGCAGATTTGAAGTTCAGGTACCTAGAGATGCTTGGAAATTGCTGCAGCAGCTTAAAAAAGCCTTTGGATACAGCAGATTCTTGGCCAGTTCTTAGGGCATGTCCTAATGCATGAGAAGCCCTGGGCACTGCCCATGGGTTCCAGGTCCATGGGGTCCCATGATAATCTTGCATTACATCATACCTGCCAACTATTCTGGATATGCATTGTCCCATGCAGCGTCCTAGAATCTGGGCTGCAGGTACAACAGCAGCATGCCAGTGGGCTAAATCTACAATCGGAATGACATCTCCCCCACTACTTTCCTCCTATAGTTTCTGGTGCCCTTCCAGCGCTATGCAGGGGTTAAGGAAGAACGCCTGAGGCTTAACATTTTACCTGCTGCTGCTTGTGTGGGTGGGATGTGTACTGTTCTGATCACATGAGATGAATAGAAGAGGAGGGCCAGCAGGGATAAGAGAAGTACACATCCTGCCCACACAAGCAGCAGTAGTAGTAAGATGCTCCACTGCAGGGATTCTCTCATGTGATATTAAAGTCTTGTTTTTTTTGTTTACAAATAACAAACATGTTATACTTACCTGCTCTATCCAGTGGTTTTGCACAGAGCAATTAATATGTCATTCTAGATTATAGATTTAGCCCAGTGACAGCCTACCAGAACAGGTATTGTAAGATCTGTGACAGCAGCTTCACTGCTCTGCTTGAGGGGACTATATCTGTATTATACGTTACTGCCCCCTATAGTGTGCCCTCCTTACTGTGTCCTCTTACCTCCTTGTACTGTAACTGCCTGCCTCCCCGTACTATGTCCTCTTACCCCCAATACTGTGTCCTCCTGACCCCTGTACTGTACACTGCTTCCCCCTCTTTCCACCCTTGTACTGTGCACTCCTGCCCCCTCCTGCCCCCCCCCCCCATACTGTGCTCTCCTGCCCCCGGTGTACTGTGGCCTACTGTCCCTCCTGTATCATGATTTTCTACCCTCCTTTACTGTGCCCTCCTGCCCACCCATACCCCCTGTCTTGCCTGTACTGTATTCTCTTGCTCCCTCTGTACTGTGCTCTCCCATCCCCCCCACCTGTACTGTGCCTTGCTACCCCTCTGTATCCTTCTGCCCCCCCTCCCAACCTTTGTGTTGATTAGTCCTTGATTGATGGCATGTTTTCCAATTGCCTAAAATCAATTTGGCAGGGGAGGAAGGGAGGCGGACTTAAAGCTGAACATCCCCTTTTTGGTGGAGTTGCACTTTAAGAAGCAGGGTAAGGGTTAAGTGCTATCATTAAAACAGAGTAGCATGGACAACAATAAAATCGTTGTTTTTTGTATCTTTCTGACAGAAGCAGCAAAGGCCTGACAGAGGCTCTAACTCTTATCCGCTTAATCTAAAATGAAATTAAACGTTTTGGAAGGAGTTGAGCTTTAAATAAAAAGTTAAGGCTAATACAAACTATTCTAAAAAATGTTTCCTGCCTACTACCTATCTTGCATACTCTTTATAAAAAAGATCCTTAACTATTTCTAATCTGCTTCAGTCCAGTCACGTGATCCTTCAGCTGTCGCCCTCCTGTGTCAGTCAGTGGCTGCTGCAGGGGAGAGAGCACAGACAATGGCTGGTCCATGGGAGCCTATGGATGATGTTATGGCTTTATTGGATTCACAGCTGTTGTCAAGCATTCCCTTACACAAGGGAGCTGGAACTGCAAAATCACATGAATTAAGAATAGTTAGCATTAGACTTTATTACCAGTTTAAGTGTTAAGGGCTCATGGTTAGGTCGCATGTAGGGATGAGCCTAATGTTCGAGTCAAACGTAAGTTTGACTCGAACATCGGGTGTTCACCGTTTGCCAAATTTAGAACATTATGGGGAGTTCGCAGTGAGATCGCAGTGCATTGACAGCTGCTGATTGGCCAAAGCATGCACCTGACCTGCATGCTTTGGCCAATAACAGCACGCTCTGCTGGGACAGCCACGATTGGCCAAAGGCATGGTGCCTTTGGCCAATCATGGCTCAGGGGGCTGAGTCCACGCCCCACACTATATTAGGCTGCTTACTTAGACGTACATAGTTTTATGAATGAGAGCCGCAAAATGACATTTGTAAAGGAAAAAATGTCATTTAAAACTGCTTGCGGCTGTAATATATTGCCGGCAATATAGATAAAAATCATTGGTATGGATTTTAAGGGAAACCCCATGCCAAAATGTAAAAAAAAAAAAATGGCGTGGGAGCCCCCAAAATCCATATCAGACCCTTACCCGAACACACAACCTGGCAGGCCGCAGGAAAGGGGGGACGAGAGAGCGCCCCCCCAAAACACCTTGTCCACACATTGATGGGAACAAGGGTCTCTTCCCCACAACCCTTGCCCAGTGGTTGTGGGGGTCTGCGGGCGGGGGGCTTATCGGAATCTGGAAGTCTCTTTAACAAGGGTACCCCCAGATCCTGCCCTCCTATGTGAATGGGTATCGGGTATATTGTACACCTACACATTCACCAAAAAAAGTATCAAAAAAGTAAAAATGACAGTAGACAGTTTGGGACAAGTCCTTTATTAAAAAAAAAAAGTCCCACGATGTCCACCCATCTTCAATCACAATGCAGACGAACCGAGAAAAAAAAAACGGAAAAACTCCGCCTCGATGAGAGGCGTCCCCGCAACTGCAGCCTTTTTGCTTTGACAGCAATTACATAGCTGAGGGCGGGGCCACCCGACGTAATTACGCTATTATATAGCCGAGGGCGGGGCCACCTGATGTAAACGGGTGACCCCGCCCCCTTTATGCGCCTATTTATGCGCTACTTTACAGGCAGACTAAGGGGACCCCCCAGACACGATATTTAAAGGAATATTTCATTTTTATTGTTTCACTTTAAGCATTATTAAAATCATTGCTCCTGAAAAACCATCAGTTTTTAATACTTTTTTTTGCATTGATACATGTCCCTTGGGGCAGGACCCAGGTCCCCACTTTTTTGGCAATAACATGCATATAAGCCTTTAAAATGAGCACTTTTGATTTTTCATGTTCGTGTTCCATAGACTTTACAGTGTTCGCGTGTTCGAACAAATTTTTTGCCTGTTCACAAGTTCTGGTGCGGGGGGGGTGCTCAGCTCATCCCTAGTCACATGTAACATTTAAAGGTACAAAAGTGTTAGGGCGTGTGTAGCACTAACTCCCTGTGGAGCTGCTGATTTATTGCGGGCTGTTTCCGTCACCTTTTTACCTGTGGTTTCACCAACACCGGGTCTAGGATCCTCGTTAAGCTCGTTATCAGATAATATAGGCAACAGTCACTTTAGTAATTTTCCAATGCTTTAATGGAAGATAAGTAGAAGAAGTAGCAGGAAAGAGGTAGGAGAAGAGTTGCAGGGAAGTTCAAATACCTTTTCTTGATGTAGCATGAAGGAATTTAAATCTCAAGGGTGAATATATCCTCCGTTCAGGATTTAATCTTTGCCCGCCCGGATAGGTCTGTCTCACTAACCTAGCAGCTGGAACGTAGCACGAACAAAAAAAAAGTCTCTGCCACAGACTTGAGTGAAATAAAACTGTATGATCCTCTGCCACAGGATGTAGTAGTTTTCGATGAACAGCAAACACAGTACCAGAACCTTTAAGCTGACCCGGCACTACTTGTGCAGTAGAGTAGTTTAAGATACATCCTCCAATCGAGTCACCAGGCCCTTCTTAAGATCAGCCTTGCATGGTCTCTTCTAAGATGGGTCCTCCCCTGGATCTTCCCGATTGTCCGGCTTCTTCCCACAGGACAGACAGCACAGGACCATCCCAGCGATAGCAGGCCCCAGACAGGCTTGTGGGCCTACCCGCACGGCTGCCGCAAAGCAACCCTCCAGACCGGAGGGCTGCGAGGTAGAACTCACTAACACATGCCTCTAGGCCAGGAGGGCCACAAGGTAAAGCTCCCAGAAACATGGCATCTGTCCCATAAATACTCTCTCCCAGAATGCAACCCGGAGGACCACCTCCGCCGAGTTGTCTACGGGAGAGAAGAGCACTCAAATACTTCAGCTTGTTGCTTTCCAACACCGACCCATGGTGACAAGGACACCCACAGGCAGAATGCGGAACTGCACGCAATACAGGCAAACTGGAACAGAGGCCAATCTAACAGTGAATTGAATCTGAACTATGTACAGCACAGACGACCCACTAAATTTACATACAAGCGGTAGATTGAAAAATCTACCAGCGCTACACGTGCTTTTGTGTAGGAGATACAGTATACTAGCTCTTTGTTGCTGGAGCTTTGTGTCAAAAACTGTCAGTGCTAGACTCTCAGCACCAAGAATAAATGTACTGAACTTTGGTGATTGAAGGGGACCAGAATATTAAGAAGTGAGATCCCCAACACCCTGTGACATTTCACCAGAAGGTGTACCAGTAAGGGGTCTGAAGGGCTCTATATGCAAAGAGTAATTTAAGAAACCTTTAAAAATGTAATATATTAGTTAGAATTTAATTGCTCCTATCACTGAGTTCACTAAACTAAACTGAAGTCTATAATATGCAATACTATATTATCTTTCATTTTCCTCTTATGAAGATCTCTACTTTCATTAATTATATTACAGGTGGGAGGAGGCACTTGTAACATTTTCAGAAACTTCTAACTACAAGTGCCCTATACTTGAAATGGTTTATCACCTCCCAGAAAGCTTTAAAGTAAGTATTGTTTGTATTTTAATCTTGGAAAACTTTATACAAATTGTTTGGCAGTGGCAATAATCTCTCTGTAGAAGTCTGAACGCCCCCTGGTGAGCTATACCTATAGCTTTACAATTCAGCAACGCTTGCGCTCCCTGCTGATTGGAAAGCTCTTTCTATGACTTACCAGGAGGCACGCCGGACCTCTGCAGGGAGACAACTGCTTCCACCTAGTGAGAAGGGGTCCTTCTCTATAGCATACTGGCAAGAACAAGCTTTTCTGCTAAATCCGGGTATACACTAACAGTTTTTTTTTTTTTCGTGCAACCCAGCAGGTTGCACGAAAAAAAAAACCTGACAGCTCCAGTCAGAGCCGCTGTACTAACTATGCAAGGTTAGTTCAGCGAACCCCCCCGCTGAGCTGTTGTGTTCTGACAGGGGGGCGGCCCCAACCAGAACACTCTGATCTACGTTCTCTGCCATTGGCTGATCCAGCATGCACGTCCGACAGAAGCCAGACAAACAGCTGACTTCTGTTGGACAGACCAACATACACATGGGCCAAATGTCAGACTTTTTTTTTTTTTAACCTGCAGTTGTCTCCCGACATTAGGCCCGTGTGTACCCACCCGGCTTTAGGCTGTGGCTGCTTTCTAAAAGAAACCAAACTATAAGACTTTATAATTAATTTTATTTATTGCACCTGTTGGATATTAAGCTATTTTCACAAGCATAGTGCAATGCATATGTGGAAGGACAGATGTTTGTATTGTGTTAGACATTACAGACAAATGCAAGTTTATAACCTCTGAAGTGCTGCTTGGGTTAGGGTTCAAATGCAGTTGAGGCTCAGCCTCTGACTAGAAGGATACTCCTGACCCAATGTATACAACGTTTCTGTGAGAAATATCACAGCTCTAGGCTGATGGCTTTAATGGTCTATAGAATTACTGTATTAAAATGATCCTGCATAGTTTTGGAAAAAGTATGAAATAATATCTGTATATATTATTGAAGTACTGTATATATCCTTCCATCCTATGGAAATCCCTACCTCAGTCTGTCTAACTATTTCCTACTCTGTCCACTTGTAGACGATCCCTGAAAACCTTTATCTTCAGAGATGCCACCTAACAACTGTACTTTTTTTTTTCTCAGCTCATCCCCCCACAACTATTACCTTTTTTTACTTGTCCCTCTCTCCTAGATTGTAAGCTCTAATGAGTAGGGCCCTCTGGTTCCTATTGTATTGTAACTGTACTGTCTGCCCTCATGTTGTAAAGTGCTGCGCAAACTGTTGGCATTATATAAACCCAATATAATAATAATAATGGAATCTATTCATTTGTTTACCTTTCAGTTTCTCTTAGACAGATGTATGACTGAATCACCTGGGGACAAGAAGAGTCCAAATTTCTTTGTAAGTTACATGATACTGTATGTACTGTATAAGACACCAATCCATATCCCTTGATAGTTATAATAATATTGAAATGTGATGATTTATTTTTCATTAGATTGAATACAACTTTCGATATCTACAATGTCCCCTGCACTTCAAGAAGGCAAGCGAAAGGACAAAAGGCATTGTATATGAGCCTCTGACCACATTAAATGTAAGATATGTTGATGCATTATAATAGCAAATTACATATATTTACATCACAGGGTCTGAGCATGATATCCGGATGTATAAAATTGCTAGGAAAAGAGTGCTCAGTACAGGAGAGAGGGCTAGACACCAATCAGATGTACACCAAACAGCCATCATTTTATGATCAGTGACAGGTTAAGCAGATAACATTGATTATCTTATTACAATGGCATCTGAAAGTTGGTGGGATATATTAGGTAACAAGTAAACATGCTGCCCCTGAAGTAAACGTGTTGAAAACAGAGAAAATAGACACTGCAGTTTGTTGTGTATAGGACTGCACAGCCACAGACTGGTCAGGGTGCCAATGCTGACCCCTGTCTACAACCAAAATTGCCTACAATGGGCACACGAGAATCAGAACTGGACCACAGAGCAATATAAGAAGGTCACCTGGTCTGACGAATCATGTTTTCTTTTACATTAGGTGGATGGCCGGGTGCATGTGTGTCGCTAACCTGGGGAAGGTATGGCACCAGGAGGCACTATGGGAAGAAGGCAAGCTAACAGAGAAAGTGTGATGCTTTTGGCAATGTTCTGCTGGTAAATTTTGGGTCCTGCTGTTTATGTGGATGTTACTTAACACCATCTACATAAACATTGTTGCTAACCAAGTACACCCCATCCAGGGAAATGGTATTCCCTAATGGCAGTGGCCTCTTTCAGCAGGATAATAAGCCCTGCAAAAATGGTTCAAGAATGGTTTGAGGAACATATCAAGAAGTTTGAGGTGTTGACTTGGCATCCAAATTCTTCAGATCTCAATCCAATCCGGTTGAAAAGGAGGGGAGGACTTGGATATAGAAATATACCAAGAGAGAGTAACTCAATGGAGGCCCCACCTCACAACTTACAGGACTTAAAGAATCTGCTACTGATGGTTTGGTTCCAGATACCACAGCATACCTTCAGAGGTCTAGTGGAGTCCATGCCTCAATGGGTCAGGGCTGTTTTGACAACAAAAGGGGAACCAACTCAATATTAGGTGGGTGGTGATAATGTTATGGCTGATTGGTGTATAATCCAAGTATTATGAGTGCTTCACGAACTGTCTCTATTCCTTTAATATATTAAGTCCATTAAATGTAGTAAGACTTCATTTCTTAGATAAATTGAAATCATGCAATGGGAGTTTATTATCTGATATGCACACATCCTCTTACGAAAAACTGTCTTAAGGGAAATGTGCAAGCTGCAATTCCAGACCTCCTCTAGTGCTAGTTTCCCAGCTTCTATCCTGATTCTTTAATTTCAGTACCTTATAAGATGTAAGTAATGGCAGCCTCTTTATTTCTCCTATTACAGGATTACATTAATGCATTGTTTCCATGTAAAAACCATCTTTGCAATAAAAGTATACTAATAAAAAAGCTGAAAGCTCTCAGCAAGTGAATACCATCATAATTCTAGAATAAAACTGTTAAAGCACAAATAGAATAGGTTGCTATTGGTAAAAGCATTATACTACTACTCGACATTCATACAGAGTTATAATATACGGTATATCATCCTTTAAAGTGACACTAAACTAACATTATTTTATAAAATAAATATATTTAATATGTTTAAATATAAGTAGAATGTCTAGTCTCTCTCTCTCTCTCTTCCTTTGTTTCATATCTCAAATACAAGCTTTTTTCTGCTATTCTCTCAGACTTTCTGTTCTAGGGTGGCTGGGTTTGTTCTCCATGCCCTCTTTATGTATGTGAACATAGCCATCCTTTCTGGCTCACCTTTGAGATGTAGTACACATCTACCTACAGATTTATTCAGCTCTATGGAAATTGTAGTACACAAAGGGCAAAGAGATAGGGAGCATGCACAGGGACAAAAAATAAGCCTGAAAACAATGGTAGGAGACTTGTTAGACAAACAACAACAAAAAAAAACATGGTATACTTGATATTTTAGAAATAATTGAAGCACATAGGTTGAGTTTAATGTGACTTTAAATACAAACATTTGTGGAAGAAAGCATGATAGAGTGATAGTGATCTATGGTTAACACTAGCTTTTGCATAAGGTAACTTAATTATTAGAGGTCTAGTGGATTTTTAGGGTTAAAACTGCATGTAAATGGATAAAAGAGATGAAAATAAACATGGATTCGCTGAAAACAAACCATGATCATATCTTACAAGAGACCTGCAGGTCAATACACAGAATTAATTAATAAAGAAGCAGCATGTCTGCATTTGCATTAGGTGCTTTTCTATCTAGATGTAATGTTCAGTATCTATTCCTGGCCTACAATAATCTCCAAAGTCTTCCTGTTGCCCATATATGTGGCACCATGAATGCTATTAGCCATTACAAGATGTGCAATCTGATCCAACGATGGACACAGAATCAATACAGGTACTGGAAACCGATGTATATGTTCACAGCAGTTCCTTCTATAGACACACAATATATGAGCAAGCAGGGGATTTTTGCATGGGAGGGTCTTTGAACATAACTTTCTGCAATGCATTTTTGAATGTTAGTACCCATTAAAAACAACTGTATATGCAGTTAGTGATATTGTGAAACTTGTAGATATGTTTATGTACCTACCGATCAATTACTGTACTTTTATGATTTAGTTACTTATGCAATTATTTATCTTTCATTAGTTGCATTGATTTATTCGTTCACATGATTCTTTATGTTCTAATCTGTGTACAGTGCTGTACAGTTGTAGTTAGTTTAGATCGAAATATAATATTTTTCAGAATTTTTCTTCAACTTCTATAGTGTGTATTCTATAGTGTTAAACACATATTTCAGTTGAACACAGCACTAACCTTAGACCTTAGCCTTCACATCTGAAGTGGCTACCCAGATAGCAAGGATAACTTGTCACAAATTTGTGGCAGTGTTGAATTGTAAGTCTGTTAACCTGCTGCACATTTTCACTGGCAAGTTGTACACTTGCAGAGCACTTGAAGCACAAGTTCTAGTTGGCACATTTCCAAATTGTAGCAAATTTGCATGGCAAGTCTCTAGCAAGAGCAAAGTTGCAGTGGTGAGTCTACAGCAAGAGCTCTGCAAGTCCACAGCATGAAAATTCAGCCACAGTGACCCCTGTGGTGGGATGACTATTGCACAACATAACTGAACCAGAACTTGCAGAGTTTTTGCAAATACATTTTATCTGGAGTCATGCAATGCAGACTTGCTGCAATTGTGCAACAAACTTGTGAAGCCTGGCAAGTCTAGCAGTAGCTTAGCAAGTCATTTTTAAACTTGCAGCACTATTGCTTGCTATCTGGGTATGTGGACACCAGTCTCTAAAATAATGAATCAAAGTGAACCTGTCATTTGTCTTCAGAGCTGGAAAGTTGATATCTACAAGGGTACTCAGCAATTGGGGTTTCTGGGAACATCTACATAATGGACCACTGTTAGTTACTCTAATCTTTATATAAATAAAAGCATTATCTAAATGACAAAACCCCATCTATTTTTCCACTTGTCATGCAGTTTTTTATTTTTCACAGGCCATGGTGCAACACAACCGTGTCGAACTCCTTTCCCACCCAGTTTGTAAAGAATATTTAACTATGAAATGGTACGTATAATACAGGTACATTAATCGTTTTTTGATGAAACCAAAATATAGAAAAGATGGAGCAAATGGTGCAAAGAAAACAGAGTACAATCATCAGAACAGGGACTTGCAGAACTTGCAGCAACACATCCTCAGGTCAGGAGGGCCCCGAGGTAAAAGAAGAGAAAAGCACATGGCTCTGCTCAATAAATATCCCCTTCCCAGAATGCACAGCAGCCAGGAACCTCCTACTGGGCTGTTCTGGAAAAGAATATTCATTACATAGCTCAACCTAGTTGTAATTCTCATACTGGCCTGTGGTACCAGTGACACCCACTGGCAACAGTGAGAAATGCACAACTCAGTTAAGAGCAGAACCAAATAAACTATACAATCAAATCTGAGCTGTAAACAGCTCAGCCAAAAAATACATTTACACTATAGCCCCAATTTTAGGAACAGGGGGCTACACTTGCATGTTCTGATGCAAAGTTTACTTTAAAGTATATCTAAAGTCAAACTTTTTTATCTTTGAAGAGCTGGGGATGTTTTAAAGTCTTTGCCAGGTTTGTTTTTTTTCTTTGTCCCTTTAAGTAGATTTTACTTTGCGTTCTATATCTAAAGCTGGCCATACATGGATCTAAATTTGTCTGGTTCAGCAGGAACCGGCTGAATTTTGATCCATGCAATCTTTTGATCGATTTTCCATGAATGGGCTTGTTGGAAAATCTCCACTCATTCAGTGCATGCAGCCAAAAGGCTGCAGTGCAGATCAGTGTGTTCAGGCTGTGGGAGAATACAAAGACACAGTGGGAAGGATTTCCCTATCCATCTCAAATGTGTGGATGGGGAAACCAGCTCAGTTTTTTTCATTCAGCTGGCTGGAGTAATGTATGTGTTTGCAATAAATTCTTTTTGTAGTTTAACTCTTTAGTGTGTGTAGAAGTCTTTGTGTTTTTTATTTTTTGTTTGTTGGTGGAGTAATGTATAGCCAGCTTTAGTCACAAAAAGAAATGAGAAAAAATCTTTCTAAAATGAGGGGAAATCCACTTCTCACTTAAACAGATGTCCCCATGGAAGATTTCCCCTCACCTATTGTTTTTGTGAAAACTGTAAAAATGTTGCCTGCAGCATCACTTTCTGTTCTAATGACAATTGTCCACAGGACAAACAGAGATTGTGAATACTGCCAGCGGGGACACAGACAACAGTAGAAACCTGAAAAGGTTTAGTTACCTGATTGTCTCATACAGTGTGTTTGCAAATCATCACTTGAAATTTGCAAGCTCAGGAGGGATACTATTTATTTTGCCCCCACTGGATTCTATTAGCACAGGCTTAGCAGTTCTAGTCAATTTGTATTATAACTTAGCTCATTTTTTTTTTTTTTTACTTTTTTGTGTTTTAGGAGATCTTATGGATTTAAGGCACATCTAATTAACCTTTCAATCTACTCACTGGGACTTATTCCCCTCACTCTGCTGATAATGAGTGCTATGGTACCTGGGAACCCTTCAAATAATTCAACTTTAAATTCAACTTCAAATTCAGATCCTGAACCATTACAACTCAAGGTATTTTATGGCTTCAAACCAACAATGTAAATATAATGAGATGCTTAGCTAGGGTCTTACACTATATAGTTTATAACACCTGCATTGGATTTGAATTCTTTTCAAATATAAATTACTTTTCTCTACATAGCAATTCTCATGTTATGGAAGGTAACCTAACACCAGACATTAAAGTTGAAATGACTTTATAATAGGAATAACAAAATATTTTCTTTCTTGAAATTTATATAAAGAAAATACATGGAAGCCCCCTGCCTGGCCTGCCAGACTGCATGCTTGGATAAGGGTCTGTATGGACTTTGGCGAGGGCCCTGTGCTGTTATTTTATTTTGGCATGGGGTTCCCCTTAAAATCCAGACCAGACCCGAAGGGCCTGGTATTGATTGGAGGGGAACCCCGTGCTGTTTGATTCATCAACTGATGAGTCATCAGTTGTTAAGGATGCGACGGCTGGCTTCCCGGCCCGTTCCTTAACAACCAACTATTCTTCCTACAGAATTTGAATCGGTCGATCATTTTTTTACCGATCCAAATTTGAATTGTTCCAAAAATTTGAATACAAAATGAAATCAAATAAATTTCAAATATATTTGTTACTATTTCATTCAGGTATTCTGATACAACCGAATCTCAGAATAACCAGAAATTTGTCAGAGTTTGTTTTCAAACTAAAATGAATTGCACACATGGATGTATGTATGTATGTATGGATAAAAGAAAGTACTGAACGTACTGAACCGTTAAAATGCTTAGATGTAATAGGTCAATTTTTTTTTTTTTTTTTTAGGTTTTCTTTATTTTTGCTTGATGGCCAGTAAGCTTTCTTGCAAAATGTAGCAGTTAGAAGGATGGGACAAATCATTTACCACTGACAGGGGTTCTTACAATGATAAGCTTTTATTTATAAGACCCCTTTCACACTGAGCCATTTTTCAGGCACTTTAGCACTAAAAATAGCACCTGTAAAGGGCCTGAAAAAAGCCTCAGCTGCAATCCCAGTGTGAAAGCCTGAGTGCTTTCACACTGGGGCGCTGCGCTGGCAGGGCGTCACAAAAAGTCCTGCCAGCAGCTTCTTTGCAGCGGTGGAGGAGCAGTGAATACACCGCTTCTGCTCATTGAAATCAATAGGGCAGCGCTGCCATACCGCTGGCAAAACGCCGCTGCAGCAGCATTTTGCGGGTGGATTTAACCTTTTTTCGCCCTCTAGTGGGGGGTTAAAAGCGCCCTGCTAGCGGCCGAATAGCGCAGCTAAAACTACGCTAAAAATAGCGCTGCTTTACCGCTGACACCCTGGGGAGGCTCAGTGTGAAAGGGGTCTTAATGTAAAACCTTTCATAAAAGAAAAAAAAAACTGTTGCTGTACCTGCAGTGTGAGCTGGAGTTTGTCTTCAATTTGTTAGTGTATCTGAATGTGCTCCTTCATTCAGAGTGGGGGGCTGTCTAATACAGGAGGTGTGTTACTGGCCAGATGGCCAGGTGAAAACAGAGGGGAAAAAAGCCCCTCAAAAAGGAAACTAATGCAGCTAGCACATAAGCATATGTATTGAGCATTCCAGATGGGATATCTCGGTGGGACCTCCATTTGTGAATGAATGAATGAATGAAATATTTATAGAGCGCTGCAAATGCGAACTAAATCACCTCAAGGCGCTAATGCGTTGGTGTTGTCAGCTTCTAGGAGAGGAAGGTCTTGAGTTTTTTCCTGAAAACCAGATGGTTTTCTTTCATGCGGATGTGGAGCGGAAGTGCGTTCCATAGTCGAGGTCCTTGGACTGTGAACCTTCGTTCTCCCTTTGCTTTGTAGCGGTATTTGGGAATGAGAAGGAGGTTTTGGTTAGATGATCGGAGATTGCGATTGGGTGTGTAGTGCTTTATTTTCTCTCGAAGGTATTGAGGCGCGTTTCCTTGTATGCATTTGTGGGTGAGGCAGAGGGTCTTGAATGTGATCCGATTCTTTACGGTTAGCCAGTGTAGGCTCCTCAGGGATGGGGAGATTGACTCCCAGGGTTTTTTTTCCTGTTAACAGTCTTTCCGCCGCGTTTTGGATGAGTTGTAAGCGCGCAAGCTGATATTGGGGTAATCCTATATAGAGCAAGTTAGCGTAATCGAGTCGGGAATTGATGATTGTTCCAACTACTGCTGCTTTGTCCTCCTCTGGGATGAAGGGGATAAGTCTACGTAACAGGCGAAGGAGATGGTGGGATCCACTGACAACCGATCCTATTTGTGCATCCATTGTCATTTCTGAGTCAAAGATAACTCCGAGACTCTTAACTTTGGTGCTTGGAGAGATGGTCTGTCCTAAGATGGTGGGAGGTGTCCACAGAGTCTTGTTTTTGGCATTTTGGTTAGCGTGTAGGAGAAGAAGTTCTGTTTTTGAACTGTTGAGTTTGAGGGAGGTAATGGTCATCCAGTCATCTATCATAGTGAGGCATTTTTCTAGTTGTTGATGGTGGTCTTTTTGTCCGGTGATGCGAAGGTACAGTTGGGTGTCATCAGCGTATGAGTGGAAGGAGAGGTCCGATTTTCTGATGATTTTGAGGAGTGGGCGGATGTAGATGTTGAATAGGACCGGTGATAAGGGTGAACCCTGCAGGACTCCACAGGAGATTGTGTGGGTTTCAGAGGTGAATGCTCCTAGTTTCACTATCTGAGAGCAATTCTCTAAGAAGGATGCAAACCATTTTAGACCAGGGTCTGTGACTCCTGCTACCTCTGTGAGGCGGGTGAGTAGAGTGTTGTGGTCCACTGTGTCAAATGCTGCACTGAGGTCTAGTAGTACCAGGAGACATGATTCTCCGTCATCTGCTGCTTCGAGGGCACCATCCCATATTTTGAGAAGTGCTGTTTCTGTGCCATGCCCTGAGCGAAAGCCTGATTGCAGAGGATCCAGGAGTTGGTGTGTGTCCAAGTGGCGCTGTAGCTGTTGTACTACCGCTTTCTCCATGATCTTGGAGATGGTGTTGAGGCTTGTTATTGGTCTTCGGCAGTTCGGGTCCTTAGGGTCGAGATTGGGTTTCTTTAGTAGGGGTTTGATGATACCTTGCTTGAGGGTGGTTGGCACAATCCCCTCTTTGAATGACTGATTTATGAGGTGTGTTATCGTAGGGGCCAGAATGTCGGAACACTCTTTCAGGAGTTTAGTGGGAATTATGTCATTTGAAGATGTGCTGTCTCGAAGACTTCTCATAATGTTTCTAGTCGTGTCAGTTGAGATTGGTGTTAAAGAGAGATCTGGTGGTTTTATGATGTTCGTGTCGACATCCTCTTCTTGCTTTGGGTGAGTTGTTTTTTTCAGGTAGGGTTCATTGATTGGGCGACTATTTTGAAGAGTTCCCGCGGTCGGTTTAAAGCAGTTGAGATGGTGTTTGAAAAATGTTCTTTTTTGGCTTGGAAGATTGCTTTGTGGTATTTCACAGTGAGTATTTTGTATTTTGTATGGTTTTCCTTGGTAGGATTTCTTCTCCATGCCCTTTCAGCTTTTCTACGTTCTTGTTTCAGTAGTGTGAGGGGGTTTGTAGTGGTACCCCTGCTAATTGACTTCATACCCCACTGGCTACCCCGACTCTCCAGATCCTCTAGCACCTCAGGTTCCATGTTGTAATAAGAAGTGTTACCAAGAAGTGTTAGTGAGAGTTGTTCCTTTCAGAAAAACACTCCACCCCACCTGCTATAGGAATAGACAACGTCTCACACCATTTGTACTTTAACCACACAATAAGTTTACTGGAAACTGGTTTAGAATATAAAATACAATAATGATTCTGATACGCAAGGTTAAAACAATAATAATCGAGGTGCATGTAAGTATTCAGACTCAAAGATCACATGAGTAATGCATGCGAGCATGTCTCGAAGTGGGACTGATGCTCAGGGTGGTAAAACCTTGACACTGGGCACTTTCCCACTCCCGATGCAGCCACGCAAACACACTCCTAATCTGCAGCACACTATCCAGTATTATATATCAGGGCAATACAGTACATATACTTAAGGGCTCCCCCTAAGTTGCACTGCAGTCCTCAGAGTGTGTGTAAGAGAAGTAATAAGTGCTTTATAGTGAATGGTAAAGTCTTTGATCTTCTTTCTTCAGCTAGCTTTATTATACTGCAGTATTTGTAATCCAGTGAGTGGACAAATGTTAAAATAAGATAAGGGTGGTAGATGAACTGTGAACTTGGTTGTGTGAAACACGTGCAAACTGCTTCTTCTATGAAAGGTGCAACTGGACACTCTATATTATGTAGAAGGCAAACTTTGAGGCCTGGTTGTACACAGTCTATAACAGTGAGACCGCTCTGTAGAACTATAAGTCTCAGCAACCCTCTGAACTAGTCTGCAAAGTGGCAAAGTAAGATATAAATCTTAGGCAACAGCCTTCTCACCACACAGGGCCCAGACAATTGTGCTGCTTCCGTGATCTCAGTCCCGCTCCAAGCTGGCTCCGCCACACTGAACCTCTCCGCCAGATGACTGTATTGCTGGACTCCTTCCGGTATCCTGGATTCTTCGATCCGATCACACGCTGATCCAACACACTGTGTTCGAGACCTCTCCAGTGGCTTCAACTTTGCTCCACGCCAAACAGGCCGCGGCTCTTCCGATCACACCCACACGGGTCCCTGTAGGCAGGTCTCACGTCCTGTGAAGAAGAGAGCGAAACATGGCCGCCCTGTCTCTTTTATTTCCCTACCCAGCATGCAGTTCTTTCACTTGGCGTTGTGGAAAGGTAATTGAGCATTGTGGGTAGGTAGTTCCTTAACTGGTAATTTTAACTGGTGACTTCCTTATTTAATACATTTCCCACAATGCTTTGAAGCATGGCCTTTATAAATCACATAAAAGTCTTAATAATAATTGTACAAAAAGGACAACAGGTGGAGCTAAACCATATACATTCACATTGTTATATAGAAATTAACAAGCATAGCTACACACTCCCCCCACTTAAATTCTTTGGTCCCTAAAGACAAAAACTCAGACTGTCTCTCACTGGAGAAAACAAACTATTAGTCTAATCCCACTCCAAACTCGACAGATATCTACACACCACTGGATTTTCTCTAATCAATTGATACATATCATCAGTAAGTTTACAGTTAATATTTGAAAAGACCAGGGCAATTGCCGTGTCCCACCCATCGGTGCCAGAGGTTAGAGCAGAGTCGCCCCTTACCCAATTAACAGTGGGGGCTGTAGCTTCAGGAGCAGATCTATGAATAGTATGAATCTGCTCTTCAGAACTCTCTCCCAACGTGTCATATGTAAGTCTCTTAGGTGGTTGCACGTTCCTCCTTAACCGCATGGTTGAGTACATCCCAGCAGGCTGATCTGAATCCTTGACTGCATCATTGGCTTCATTTTGATCATTTGAGTCAATGAAAGAGTCTTGAGTTATAGTCACTGGAACCTGTTTCGACTCTTTATGTTCAGACACTGACAATACCTCAACGGAGAAATCCATCAGATCCTGAGTCTTATCTTCAGGAACAGTGATTACATCCCTCACCGCTTCCACACCTTTGCTTGGTAATGTTTCCTGAAATTCCCGCTCAAGAGACCTGTGGACCGCCCTTTCCTTCTCTATGGTCTGTTGAGACTTCACCTTGACCGATTCTCCCGCCTGTGGTGGCAAAGCTTTAAAAGTCTCCATTTCTCTGATTCTTTCCCTGATTCTTTTCAGAGGACTGTCTATGGAACCTCCTTTTTCTGCCCAAAACCAAGCAGGCACTGACACCATATCATCTTCTTCATCCCTCCTTCTGGTCTGCAAGAATGACGGCACTGAACTAGGGGCTTGAGAACACACATACTCTTCCCCAAATTCATCGTCTTCTAGATCCGCCTCCTTTTCCCTTGCCAAAGGCACTGAGCTAAGGGTTTGGGAATGCCCATAATCCTCTTTGAACTCGTCATCCTCTTCAACTTCAGCTGGTATTTCTCTCTGTGAGTGTGTACAAGGTGGAGTTGACTTTTGAGGGGTTAGCAGGGGAACTGGCGGGACCCTCACTGCATCTGACAATGGTAGCAAATGATTCCGGTGCCACATTTTCCTTGGTCCCGTCTCCCCTTCAGGTCTGATTTGATAAACCAGGGATCTGTTTACACACAATGTAAAGCTGCGGCCTCCACTGGTTTGCCAATTTGTGCTTTCCAGGCACTCCCAGATTCTTCAATAGAACCCTATCACCTGGTTGTAAATCCTGAATTTTTACCCTTGCATCAAAATTTCACTTGTTTCGGGATTCCCTGGTAGTAGCATGCTCCACTGCTCTCTCGTAGGCCTGTCGCAGATTCTTTCGTAACCTATTCACATATCCTTTGTGCGATGTTAATGTTGTAAAAAACAAAAGAAAAGGAAAACCTGCGCTACCAAGCAACGAAAAAATTTATAGTAACTGCAGCTGCAACAAATACCACAAATATCAGTGAGGTGTAAGCAAATAATATAAAAAATATTAAATGATATATGTCATTATATCAATATTCATACATAAGATCATAAAGGAAAATGACTCCAGGTGAAAAATATCGCTATACTACACGGTATAGACAATGTGAAAAATCAATACTAAAAATTCATACTGATTACAATAATATTGCAAAAAAACATTCAATTCATAACAATAAATAAAGTGCAAAGAATAGTGTTCAAGTTCAGTCCACCCGAGGTGCAAAACTGGAGATTTAGAATTGCATGAAAAAATTCAAAATCGCACAAGTAGGAAAACCGCATATCCACAGTTCATTAATTGCATCCCATATGAATGAAGGAAGAAATAGAAGGATGTGAAGAGACTTCCAGCCACCAGTGGATCCAAGGGATAATAATAGATGTACCCTTACCAGACAAGTTGGACCTCCTTTATAGCAAGGTCGTATGGGCATGCAAATATGACCCTCTGCAGGGACAGATGGATGACGAATCAGCCAGCATACAGCAGGAGATGATTTCGGTACCTCAGCGTTGAAACAAGCACTCACTCGTCACAGGAACCATGGATGAAATAGGAGGGAGAGGGGAGAAAAGACTCCAATAGTGTAGTAGAAAAGTGCCAGATTTAGCTCCGCCTGACCAAGCCCAGCAACCAGTCAGCATTATGTTATACGCAACCTCCAAGAGCCTTTCCTGATCGCAGTCATTGGCACGAAAGGCTCTTGGAGGTTGCGTATAACATAATGCTGACTGGTTGCTGGGCTTGGTCAGGCGGAGCTAAATCTGGCACTTTTTAAGGTTGGATGTTAATGTTGTATCATCCAAGGAAGTGCCAAAGGCCAAGTCAGCGGGAGGTCTAGCTACTCTCCTGAACATAAGGCGGTAAGGGGAGTAACCAGTAGTATCACTTTCTGTGCAATTATATGCATGAACTAATTCCACTATACGGTTTCCCCAATGCTGCTTCTTGTCTGGAGTCAGAGTTCCCAGCATGTTCAATAGAGTTCTATTAAGTCGCTCAGGTTGAGGATCTCCTTGAGGGTGATAGGGCGTGGTGTGGGATTTTTTGATACCCAGTAAAGTACATAATTGATGTACTAAATGACTCTCAAAATCTCTTCCTTGTTCTGAATGAATTCACACTGGGAGCCCATAGTGTACGAAAAACTTTTCTAGCAGAACCTTGGCTACAGTACTTGCTTTCTGATCCCTGGTGGGATAGCCCTGTGCATAGCAGGTAAAATGATCTGTCACCACCAGGATACTATTTCTTTCCACCTGTATCGGGTTCTAGACACAGAAAATCAATGCAAACCAAATATAGAGGCTCCTGACTCTGTAAATGACCCATTGGAGCAGCTCTGACTGGCAGGGTTTTTCGCTGGATATATGTGAGACAAGAATGACAGTATCTCTCAACTTCTCCCCTCAGATTAGGCCAGTAAAACCTATCCCTGATGAGTCGAAAAGGTCCCCAGATGACCATATTCATCGTATAAAGACCTCAGAACCGTAAGTCTGTGTTTTTCTGAAAGGAACAACTCTCACCTTTCTTCCCTGTTTTCAATGGGGCAACGCCGATTCAACACTCCATCTCTGATTTTCAGACGATCCCATTCTCTATGTAAGATTCTTGCCCCCTTTACATGACTCTTCAGCAACAATCCAGGGTCCTGGTCTTTTAGAGCTTGTAATATTAACTGGCCCAATGAGTCCTCTTCTTGATCCTTCTTCAGATCCCTTTTTGTCAGTTGAGGTAACCCCTCTCCTCTTACTTGGGTCAGTCCACAATAATGTCTGGGTATGCCTGATGGATGAACCCCCAGATATTCAGCAGCCACTCCTCTTTTCATGTTCTTGTCCAAACCCTGGCACAAGGCCCGTACTCCCTCTTCTGTCACACAAGCCCATTCTTCTGGTCCGTATTCTTGCCCGTGAGGTCTGCAAGATAATGCATCCGCATCTCAGTTTCCAACTCCAGGCCGGTACTTCAAACTGAACCGAAATACAGCCAACACTGCTATCCACCTGTGTCCAGTAGCATCCAACTTTGCTGTGGTCAAAACATAAGTCAAAGAGTTTTTTGAAGAGAATTGTCTGTCTTGACAGTAAACTCGACTCCATACAAATAGTCTTTCAGCTTATCGACCACAGCCCATTTGAGGGCCAGGAATTTTAGTTTATGTACAGGGTAGTTTTTCTCTGATGAGGTAAGGCTCCTACTCACATAAGCTATGGGCCTCAATCCTCTATTCTGTTCTTGATATAACACTCCTCCAAGGCCATCTCTACTGGCATCCACATGTAACTCATAGGGCGAGTTAGGATCAGCATAGGCCAAAACTGGAGCCTCTGTGGGACTTTTCTTCAACCTCCAAAACGCCTTTTCACATAAAGGGTCCCACTGACTCTGAACTGACTCTCCTTTTCTACGAGCGCCGTTCTTCTTAGGCCTCACCCCTTCTTCCTCCTCTCCCGTAACCACCTGCAATAACTCATTGAGTGGCCGGGCAATCTTGGCAAAGTTTTCTACAAATCTTCGGTAGTATGAACAGAAACCCAAAAACGACCTCAACTCAGTTACTGTTCTTGGTCGAGGCCAGGTGGTGACAGCTTCCAGCTTCTAAGGATCCGTGGCAACTCCTCCTGCAGAGGCCACATGCCCCAGATAGGTAACAGAAGTTCTATAAAACTGACACTTCTCCAGTGACAACTTCAGCCCTTTTTCATGAAGGCGAGAAAATACCTTTTCCAACCAAGCTTCATGCTCTTCTAAGGTCTTCCCAAACACAATGATGTCATCTAGATACACCAGGACTTCCACGAGATTCATATCTCCCACTGTTCTTTCCATCAAGCGTTTGAATGTAGCTGGAGCCCTTGACAGGTCTTGAGGCATCCGACTGAACTCGTAGAATCCTAACGGGCATATGAAAGCTGTCTTCTTCTAGTTTTCGGCGTGCATGGGAATCTGGTAATACCCACTCTTCAAATCCAGCACACTGAACCACTTAGCACCAGTGAGACACTGCAAGGCATCTTCAATGCGGGGTGTGGTGTATTGATCTGGTATCAGGGTTCGATAATCGATACACAAACACAAAGACCCATTCTTTTTCCTCACCATTACAATAGGGGATGCATAAGGGCTCCTAGACTCCTAGATGACTCCGGTCTACTTCAGCTCAGTCAGTTGCTCTCTCAAATCTTCCAAGTCACTAAGGGGTACCCTCCTGGCTCGCTCGTGGAAGGGCTTGTCCTCCTGAAAACGAATTCTGTGTTTGGCACTTCTTGAACATCCCACATCAAAATCATCTTTAGCAAACAGTTTCTCCCATCTCATTAACTGAGTCTTCACCCTTCTTTGCCAAAAGGAGAGAGGCAAAACTTCTGAGTAGTGCTGGAGTTCCTTCTGTAGCTGCTTTCTAGTTTTCAAGCTCTTCCCTTCCTCCAGAAGTACAGGAGTGGCTGCCCCACCAGCATTCGGCCTAATAGGACAATCAGTCACATTCTTCAACTGGATGGGCACTTTCCTTCCTGTTCGATGCAGATCTCGAGTAGGGACCAGCTCAGGAACCATATCCAATCCCACTGCCTTGGCCCACTCACCCGTCTCCAACACCACAAATGGGCCGGTTGATCCCAAGTCAACTTAGCGGTGGCCTTCACATGGACAACCTCCCCTGGTTGTAGTATCCTCTCTTTGGCCTCTAACTTCCACAGCCGTCCCACTTCTTCCTTTGGAGCCTTCTTCTCCATTGTCACTCGTTGACAGGCTTGCCTTAACTGCGGGTGAATTTTATTGGTGGTGGACCCATCTTCATCTAGCACAGAGAATAGTAGTCTTCTTACCAAGTCAGTGTTGGTGCCTACCAGTATGGAGACCTGGGGGGGTCTGGGGCACATGTCCGCCAAAGTGTCAAAAGCTTCCTCTTTCCCGACTGCTGACCCAAAAGATAACTGAATAGGGATGTAGCCATCTTATGGACATCTGGTGGTCCCAATTCCCCAAATCTCGAGGTCCTCTAGAGAGCGGATGGGGATGTGGCTCAGGCACTTGTCATAAAAGTCCCGGCATAGCAAAATAACCTGGGCCCCTGTGTCCAGTAAAGCTTTTGTGCACGCCCTCTATTTGCACTGTACAATTGGGGACGGCCCCACTAGCTTCTCTGGGAAATTTGAAGAAGTCCGCTGAGTGCGGGCAAGGTCCCCACTCTTCCTTTTCTTGGTGCTCATCTTTTTGAATTTTTCACATTTTTTTGAATTGGTCTAGTCGGGCAAACTTTCTCAGGAGTACTCAAAAAGGACCTAACTGGAAGATGTCTTTAACATCTTCATCAATTCCTCTAGCAGTTCAACCTTCAGCTCCTTCTTTGGGCACTGTCTCCTAAAATGTCCATGATCGCCGCACCTGTAGCACCTCCTGACACCTGTCTGCTCAATCTGACACTTGACTTGGGTTTCCATCACCTCTAACAGAGCTTGTTGTAGTTGTTCCTGCCCCTGTGCTTTCTTCTCTAATAGCTTGACCGGAGCAACCTTAGGGGTGGACTGCACTACAGGGCTGTCAGAGTGTTCTCCCCACTCAAATTCCTCATCACTCTCTTCCACTCTACTTCCTATATACACGGTTCGTGCAGCAATCTTCTCATTCTTCTGGTGGATCGTGGTGGTAAACCGAGTCTCCTGATCCTTCTCATCCAGGATAGCCTCCTCTTCTCTCACCAACCCCATCAGCTCTGGGTAGGAAGGGGCCTCTTTTCTGCCTCTAAGGAGCAATAGAAGAGCAATAAGATGGTTTGGTCTAGCTCCTTGTAGAGTCTGATCCAACCTGACTTTGTCTGCCTCCTTGGGATCAACACCCTTTTTCAGGATGATCTGGTGCAAAATCCGGTCTATACGAACAATGAAAGCCGAAAGTTTCTCTCCTTTCCTCTGATAAGTGTGCTCAAACTGGTGCATCAGGTCCGATAACTTCTCCACTCTTCCATACACAGCGTAAAGAGCGTTAATGTAATCCCGGGCTTCACAATCCAGCTTTCCCTTCCTAAAACTTCTGATAACATCGGCCACCGGGCTCATCAGGCTCTCACTAATTTGCCTTCTTCCTATTGGCCCGGCACATTCCAGTCTTCCAGAGCTTGCATAGCCTAATCCATCCAACTCTCAAATTCTTCTTCCCCATCAGGTCTAGGGGTGCAACCAGAGAAAGTCGGCAACTTCCGATATCTCTCATTGGTGGATGTCTGGTGGCTTTGTATCAGACTATCCACTAAACGGCTCATATCCAGGTAGAATGATGCAGGTGGCATCCCAGGTCCAGAGCTCCCCCCAATGGCTTGACATGTGTGGTTTAGACTTCCCCCTACTGAGTTTCTTGACACAGGACTCTCTGGTGGTGTCTCTGGTGATTTCTCTCTCTTCTCATCGGACTAATGTACTGGAACCACCTGACCATCAAGACCCTCAGCTAGGCTCACCACGCCCATTCTGAACTCTGTTGGAGTATACTCTTTCCACTCTAGAAGGACATAAGTGAAGTCTTCCTGCACATCATGTTTCAGGTCCAGAAGGCAAGTCCCCTGTTCTGGCACAGTCCTCTTCATCAGCTGCCTCCCCTCTTTGTCAAACCATTGATATCCTGGTAACCTCAGAACTGTGGTTTTCTCCAGCAGACTCCCATGTTCTTGGCCACATTGAGTAGCTGTTGCTGAGTCCATGAGTCCCTCCATTCTCACTTCCTCTCCTGATCTGCTTGAGCATTCCAGATGGGATATCTCGGTGGGACCTCCATTTGTAGTGGTACCTCAATAAGGGCTGCTAATTGACTTTATACCCCACTGGCTACCCCGACTCTCCAGATCCTCTCTAACTTCTGGCACCTCAGGTTCCATGTTGTAATGCGTTACCAAGAAGTGTTAGTATGAGACCCAATAGCAAGGAACAACCCAGCGATAGTGTTATATATCGTACCTTTACCGCTACCTAGGTATCCGTCACTCCACCTGCTATAGGAATAGACAACGTCTCGCACCATTTGAACTTTAACCACACAGTAAGTTTACTGGAAACTGGTTTAGGATATAAAATACAATAATGATTCTGATACACAAGTATGTGAGCGTGTCTCGAAGTGGGACTGATGCTCAGGGTGGTAAAACCTTGACACTGGGCACTTTCCAACTCACGATGCAGCCATGCAAACACACTCCTAACCTGCAGTACACTATCCAGTATTATATATCAGGGCAATACAGTACATATACTCAAGGGCTCCCCCTAGGTTGCACTGCAGTCCTCAGAGAGTGTGTAAGAGAAGTAATAAGTGCTTTATAGTGAATGATAAAGTATTTGATCTTCTTTCTTCAGCTAGCTTTATTATACTGCAATATTTGTAATCCAGTGAGTAGACAAATGTTAAAATAAGATAAGGGTGGTAGATGGACTGTGAACACATGCAAACTTCTTCTTCTATGAAAGGTGCAACTGAACACTCTATATTATGTGAAAGGCAAACTTTGAGGCCTGGTTGTACACAGTCTATAACAGTGAGACCGCTCTGTAGAACTATAAGTCTCAGCAATCCTCTGAACTAGTCTGCAAAGTGGCAAAGTAAGATATAAATCTTAAGCAACAGCCCTCTCACCACACAGGGCCCGGATAATTGTGCTGCTCCGCTTCCATGATCTCAGTCCAAGCTGGCTCCGCCACACCGAACCTCTCCGCCGGATGACTGATGACTGTATTGCAGGACTCCTTCTGGTATCCTGGATTCTCCGATCCGATCACGTGCTGGTCCAGCACACTGTGTTCGAGACCTCTCCAGAGGCTTCAACTCCACGCCAAACAGGCTGCGGCTCTTCCGATCACACTCACACGGGTCCCTGTAGGCAGGTCTCACGTCCCGGGAAGAAGAGAGCAAAACATGGCCACCCTGTCTTTTTTATTTCCCTACCCAGCATGTAGTTCCTTAACTGGTAATTTACATATGAGTCACTTCCTTATTTACTACATTTCACACAATGCTTTGAAGCATGGCCTTTAGAAATCACACAAAAGTCTTAATAATAATTATACAAAAAGGACACCAGGTGGAGCTAAACCACATACATTCACATTGTTATATAGAAATTAACAAGCATGGCAACATATATATCATTAAGGAAAATAATGCATTTGTATACTGACAGAAATCTAACAACTATATATATACATTTCAGATGTTCATGTACAAAATGTACCTCATGAAACCATTTTACATATAAACAGCCTCCAATGTGTTTTTCAACACATTTGTCTTGACTTAATCTGTTCTACCCGGACACTGTACAAGCCGCAACTGAAAAAGTGCGAGCTTGCGAGCTAAGTCCAGCAGTGTCCAGCCACGGTGCCCATAACCTTTCAAACTTTCCTGAGCATCCCCTGTGTTGTTAATGTATTTTTCAAAGATAAGGGTATGGCCCATATTTGTTACCCACATTTGGTATGAAGGAGGGTCAGGTGATTTCCACATTAGGAGAAGTATTTTGTGGGCTTGAAAGAGAGCGCATTTAATCGCCACTCTCGTAGACTCCTCAGGAATAAGATCACTTAATATACCCAACTGACAATATTTAGGGTCTAACGGGACAGAGGATTGGAATACCCTATTAAGGGTACCCAAGACAGCCGCCCAATAACAGTGTAGTTTAGGACATCTCCAGAGAAGGTGAATGAGGTCACCCTTATCTCGTTCACATCTGTAACAGATTGGGTCAGCAAGTTAGCCCATTTTATGCAATTTAGCAGGTGTAAGATGAGATCTCAGAATTATGTATAACTGGGATAATTTTTGTGACAATATTAACCACTTGACGACCGCCTCACGCCGATTTACGTCGGCAAGGTGGCACGGACAGGCAAAATCACGTAAATATACGTGATTTGCCTTCCGCGGGTGGGGGGTCCGATCGGACCCCCCCGGTGCCCGAGGCGGTCGTCTTTTGTCCAGCGGCGATCAGAGGTGAGGGGGAGGCCATCCGTTCGTGGCCCCCCCCTCGCGATCGCCACCGGCCAATCACATCATTCCTTTGCTGCTGTATGCTAAACAGCAGCAAAGGAAATGATGTCATCTCTCCTCTGCTCGGTAATTTCCGTTCCGGCCCGAGGAGAGAAGACAGGTATGTGAGTGCACAAACACTACACACACACACACAGTAGAACATGCCAGGCACACTAAACACCCCGATCGCCCCCCGATCCCCCCCCAATCACCCCCCCCCCGTCACAAACTGACACCAGCAGTTTTTTTGTTTTTTTTTTTTGTTTTTTTTCTGATTACTGCATTGGTGTCAGTTTGTGACAGTTACAGTGTTGGGACAGTTAGTATTACCCCCCTTTAGGTCTAGGATACCCCCCTAACCCCCCCTAATAAAGTTTTAACCCCTTGATCACCCCCTGTCACCAGTGTCGCTAAGCGATCATTTTTCTGATCGCTGTATTAGTGTCGCTGGTGACGCTAGTTAGGGACCTAAATATTTAGGTTCGCCGTCAGCGTTTTATAGCGACAGGGACCCCCATATACTACCGAATAAATGTTTTAACCCCTTGATTGCCCCCTAGTTAACCCTTTCACCACTGATCACCGTATAACTGTTACGGGTGACGCAGGTTAGTTTATTATTATTATTATTATTGTTGTTTATTTTTTATAGTGTCAGGGCACCCGCCGTTTATTACTGAATAAAGGTTTAGCCCCCTGATCGCCCGGCGGTGATATGCGTCGCCCCAGGCAGCGTCAGATTAGCGCCAGTACCGCTAACACCCATGCACGCAGCATACACCTCCCTTAGTGGTATAGTATCTGTACGGATCAATATCTGATCCGATCAGATCTATACTAGCGTCCCCAGCAGTTTAGGGTTCCCAAAAACGCAGTGTTAGCGGGATCAGCCCAGATACCTGCTAGCACCTGCGTTTTGCCCCTCCGCCCAGCCCACCCAAGTGCAGTATCGATCGATCACTGTCACTTACAAAACACTAAACGCATAACTGCAGCGTTCGCAGAGTCAGGCCTGATCCCTGCGATCGCTAACAGTTTTTTTGGTAGCATTTTGGTGAACTGGCAAGTACCAGCCCCAGGCAGCGTCAGGTTAGCGCCAGTAGCGCTAACACCCACGCACGCACCGTACACCTCCCTTAGTGGTATAGTATCTGATCGGATCAATATCTGATCCGATCAGATCTATACTGGCGTCCCCAGCAGTTTAGGGTTCCCAAAAACGCAGTGTTAGCGGGATCAGCCCAGATACCTGCTAGAACCTGCGTTTTGCCCCTCCGCCCGGCCCAGCCCAGCCCACCCAAGTGCAGTATCGATCGATCACTGACACTTACAAAACACTAAATGCATAACTGCAGCGTTCGCAAAGTCAGGCCTGATCCCTGCGATCGCTAACAGTTTTTTTGGTAGTATTTTGGTGAACTGGCAAGCACCAGCCCCAAGCAGCGTCAGATTAGCGCCAGTACCGCTAACACCCACGCACGCACCGTACACCTCCCTTAGTGGTATAGTATCTGAACGGATCAATATCTGATCCGATCAGATCTATACTGGCGTCCCCAGCAGTTTAGGGTTCCCAAAAACGCAGTGTTAGCGGGATCAGCTCAGATACCTGCTAGCACCTGCATTTTGCCCCTCCGCCCGGCCCAGCCCACCCAAGTGCAGTATCGATCGATCACTGTCACTTACAAAACACTTAACGCATAACTGCAGCGTTCGCAGAGTCAGGCCTGATCCCTACGATCGCTAACAGTTTTTTTGGTAGCTTTTTATTGAACTGGCAAGCGCCAGCGGCCTAGTACACCCCGGTCGTAGTCAAACCAGCACTGCAGTAACACTTGGTGATGTGGCGAGTCCCATAAGTGCAGTTCAAGCTGGTGAGGTGGCAAGCACAAGTAGTGTCCTGCTGCCACCAAGAAGACAAACACAGGCCCGTCGTGCCCATAGTGCCCTTCCTGCTGCATTCGCCAATCCTAATTGGGAACCCACCGCTTCTGCAGCGCCCGTACTTCCCCCATTCACATCCCCAACCAAATGCAGTCGGCTGCATGAGAGGCATTTTCTTTATGTCCTCCCGAGTACCCCTACCCAACGAACCCCCAAAAAAGATGTCGTGTCTGCAGCAAGCGCGAATATAGGCGTGACACCCTCTATTATTGTCCCTCCTGTCCTGAAAATCCTGGTCTTTGCATTGGTGAATGTTTTGAACGCTACCATTCACTAGTTGAGTATTAGCGTAGGGTACAGCATTGCACAGACTAGGCACACTTTCACAGGGTCTCCCAAGATGCCATCGCATTTTGAGAGACCCGAACCTGGAACCGGTTACAGTTATAAAAGTTAGTTACAAAAAAAGTGTAAAAAAAAAAAAAATATATAAAATAAAAAAAAATAGTTGTCGTTTTATTGTTCTCTCTCTCTCTATTCTCTCTCTCTTGTTCTGCTCTTTTTTACTGTATTCTATTCTGCAATGTTTTATTGTTATTATGTTTTATCATGTTTGCTTTTCAGGTATGCAATTTTTTATACTTTACCGTTTACTGTGCTTTATTGTTAACCATTTTTTTGTCTTCAGGTACGCCATTCACGACATTGAATGGTTATACCAGAATGATGCCTGCAGGTTTAGGTATCATCTTGGTATCATTCTTTTCAGCCAGCGGTCGGCTTTCATGTAAAAGCAATCCTAGTGGCTAATTAGCCTCTAGACTGCTTTTACAAGCCGTGGGAGGGAAAGCCCCCCCCCCACCGTCTTCCGTGTTTTTCTCTGGCTCTCCTGTCTCAACAGGGAACCTGAGAATGCAGCCGGTGATTCAGCCAGCTGACCATAGAGCTGATCAGAGACCAGAGTGGCTCCAAACATCTCTATGGCCTAAGAAACCGGAAGCTACGAGCATTTTATGATTTAGATTTCGCCGGATGTAAATAGCGCCATTGGGAAATTGGGGAAGCATTTTATCACACCGATCTTGGTGTCATCAGATGCTTTGAGGGCAGAGGAGAGATCTAGGGTCTAATAGACCCCAATTTTTTCAAAAAAGAGTACCTGTCACTACCTATTGCTATCATAGGGGATATTTACATTCCCCGAGATAACAATAAAAATGATTAAAAAAAAAAAAAAAATGAAAGGAACAGTTTAAAAATAAGATAAAAAAAAATAATAAAGAAAAAAAAAAAAAAAAAAGCACCCCTGTCGCCCCCTGCTCTCGCGCTAAGGCGAACGCAAGCGGCGGTCTGTCGTCAAACGTAAACAGCAATTGCACCATGCATGTGAGGTATTGCCGCGAAGGTCAGATCGAGGGCAATAATTTTTGCAGTAGACCTCCTCTGTAAATCTAAAGTGGTAACCTGTAAAGGCTTTTAAAGGCTTTTAAAAATGTATTTATTTTGTTGCCACTGCACGTTTGTGCGCAATTTTAAAGCATGTCATGTTTGGTATCCATGTACTCGGCCTAAGATCATCTTTTTTATTTCATCAAACATTTGGGCAATATAGTGTGTTTTAGTGCATTAAAATTTTAAAAAGTGTGTTTTTTCCCCAAAAAATGCGTTTGAAAAATCGCTGCGCAAATACTGTGTGAAAAAAAAAAATGAAACACCCACCATTTTAATCTGTAGGGCATTTGCTTTAAAAAAATATATAATGTTTGGGGGTTCAAAGTAATTTTTTTGCAAAAAAAAAATAACTTTTTCATGTAAACAATGAGTGTCAGAAAGGGCTTTGTCTTCAAGTGGTTAGAAGAGTTGGTGATGTGTGACATAAGCTTCTAAATGTTGTGCATAAAATGCCAGGACAGTTCAAAACCCCCCCAAATGACCCCATTTTGGAAAGTAGACACCCCAAGCTATTTGCTGAGAGGCATGTCGAGTCCATGGAATATTTTATATTGCGACACAAGTTGCGGAAAAGAAACAAATTTTTTTTTTTTTTTTTTTTGCACAAAGTTGTCACTAAATGATATATTGCTCAAACATGCCATGGGAATATGTGAAATTACACCCCAAAATACATTCTGCTGCTTCTCCTGAGTACGGGGATGCCACATGTGTGAGACTTTTTGGGAGCCTAGCCGCGTACGGGACCCCGAAAACCAAGCACCGCCTTCAGGCTTTCTAAGGGCGTGAATTTTTGATTTCACTCTTCACTGCCTATCACAGTTTCGGAGGCCATGGAAAGCCCAGGTGGCACAAAACCCCCCCAAATGACCCCATTTTGGAAAGTAGACACCCAAAGCTATTTGCTGAGAGGTATAGTGAGTATTTTGCAGACCTCACTTTTTGTCACAAAGTTTTGAAAATTGAAAAAAGAAAAAAAAAAAAGTTTTTTCTTGTCTTTCTTCATTTTCAAAAACAAATGAGAGCTGCAAAATACTCACCATGCCTCTCAGCAAATAGCTTGGGGTGTCTACTTTCCAAAATGGGGTCATTTGGGGGGGTTTTGTGCCACCTGGGCATTCCATGGCCTCCGAAACTGTGATAGGTAGTGAGGAGTGAAATCAAAAATTTTCACCCTTAGAAATCCTGAAGGCGGTGCTTGGTTTTCGGGGCCCCGTACGCGGCTAGGCTCCCAAAAAGTCCCACACATGTGGTATCCCCATACTCAGGAGAAGCAGCTAAATGTATTTTGGGGTGCAATTCCACATATGCCCATGGCCTGTGTGAGCAATATATCATTTAGTGACAACTTTGTGCAAAAAAAAAAAAAAAAAAAAAGTGTCACTTTCCCGCAACTTGTGTCAAAATATAAAATATTCCATGGACTCAATATGCCTCTCAGCAAATAGCTTGGGGTGTCTACTTTCCAAAATGGGGTCATTTGGGGGGGTTTTGTGCCACCTGGGCATTCCATGGCCTCCGAAACTGTGATAGGCAGTGAAGAGTGAAATCAAAAATTTACACCCTTAGAAATCCTGAAGGCGGTGCTTGGTTTTCGGGGCCCCGTACGCGGCTAAGCTCCCAAAAAGTCCCACACATGTGGTATCCCCATACTCAGGAGAAGCAGCTGAATGTATTTTGGGGTGCAATTCCACATAGGCCCATGGCCTGTGTGAGCAATATATCATTTAGTGACAACTTTTTGTAAATTCTTTTTTTTTTTTGTCATTATTCAATCACTTGGGACAAAAAAAATAAATATTCAATGGGTTCAACATGCCTCTCAGCAATTTCCTTGGGGTGTCTACTTTCCAAAATGGGGTCATTTGGGGGGGTTTTGTACTGCCCTGCCATTTTAGCACCTCAAGCAATGACATTGGCAGTCATAAACTAAAAGCTGTGTAAATTACAGAAAATGTACCCTAGTTTGTAGACGCTATAACTTTTGCGCAAACCAATAAATATATGCTTATTGACATTTTTTTTACCGAATACATTTTGGCCTAAATGTATGACTAAAATTTAGTTTATTGGATTTTTTTTATAACAAAAAGTAGAAAATATCATTTTTTTTCAAAATTTTCGGTCTTTTTCCGTTTATAGCGCAAAAAATAAAAACTGCAGAGGTGATCAAATACCATCAAAAGAAAGCTCTATTTGTGGGAAGAAAAGGACGCAAATTTCGTTTGGGTACAGCATTGCATGACCGCGCAATTAGCAGTTAAAGCGACGCAGTGCCAAATTGGAAAAAGACCTCTGGTCCTTAGGCAGCATAATGGTCCGGGGCTCAAGTGGTTAAGGAGCAAGTTAGCACTGCCTGCAGCATATCTCCCCAGTCTTCACCAGACAGTGATCCCATGCCCCCCTCCCTTCTCTCTCGAGTCTTGATGGAGTAGCCATCCAAATAGTCATTCAATAACATATTGTAACACTGAGAAACTAGACCCTTAGCATGCTCTACTGAGGTAATCAGTGTGAAGATAGAGGTTGGCGATAAGGTCCAAGGAGACTCGTCACCCTGAGACCTAATTGCATTCTGCAATTGATTATAATAGAATTGCATAGGGGGCAAATTGAATTTCTCCTGAAGAATTGAAAACAGGAGAAGGCTCCCATTGTGAAAAAATGAGTCATCCCATATGCCTTCCACCTGAGACCCTGTTGCAATTTAAACAGTTCCCCATAAGATTTATTTCCCCAGATAGGGCTATATGCTGTAAACCCCTCAACTCCCTGCAGCTGTTTAGCCTTATTCCAAATTTTATGTAAGAGGTTGTAGGTAGGAAAGGTTTTATTTGGTTTAGGAAACATTCCGGCCTCTAAGCCAATGGGCACAGAGTCAGCTCCAGTGAATATTAACATAATGTGGGTAGTTGATGTTAGAGGGCCAGAAGAGCTACAAGGTAGGGCAAGAGGCATGCCAGTTATATGTTGCAGCTGAGCTACAATATAATACAGCCAGGGATTAGGAAGTGCCAAGCCACCCTCATCCTTGGGGTTCTGAAGTTGTTCCAACCTGATACGAAGGGGGCGATTGCTCCAAATCAGGGATCTGAAATAGAATGGACTATTCTGAAGGTTTTTAAGGGGACTACCACTGGTGAATTATGTAGGGGGTACAGTAGCTGGGGCATCAGAATCATTTGAATTAAATTGATCCTACCTGCTACCAATAGTCGCAGCTTACTCCAGTTAGCCACCCTATCTCTAAACCTTGACAATAAAGGATGAATATTGAGGCGGCAATAGTCCAGTATGTTAGAGGTAACATGTATCCCCAGATATTTAAATGATGATATGGTAGGTATAGGACAGGCTGCCCTGAACCGCCATCCAATAGTAGTAAAGCTGATTTCGTCCAGTTAATGGTCTGAGAAGTATCGAAACAGGATATCGTGTCCATTAAAGCTTCCAGGGAGGAGGTAGTGTCTCCCAAAAAAGCAACATGTCATCTGCGTACAACATGAGTTTCTCATGAAGTTCGCCGTATCTAAACCCAGTGATCAATGGTTTGGCACGTATCAGGGCTGCCAGTGGTTCAATGGCAACCACAAACAATAATGGGAAAAAAGGACATCCCTGACTGGTCCCTCGCCCGATTGGAAAAGCAGGGGAAAATATATCCGAGCACCTAACAGCAGCCATTGGGGAAGTGGCGGTGCGTCCATTAAGGGCGCACGGGCACCGCCCCCTCTCTCCAGCCACCCCCTCTATGACCAATGGATAGATACATGCATAGCATGAATCTATCCATGGCTGCCGCTTCCTGCCCCTATTCAGGCGCCCAGCCCATTTTTGGGCGCCGGGTGCCTGGATTACAGCGGCAGGGGGGTGTTTTTGAAGCACCTGATTAGAGCCATGGGCTCTAATAGGCGTCAAAAAAGGTGATCTGCGAGCTCCATGTTTGGTGCTCGCAATTCACCTAGGTGTGTTAGAACAGAGAATTAATATTCACTTTACTATGTACCCCATACTCATTCACATGGGGGGGGGTGGGATCTGGGGGCCCCTTGGTAAAGGGGGCTTCCAGATTTCAATAAGCCCCCTGCCTGCAGACCCCCACAACCATCAGCCACGGTTGTGGGGATGAGGCCCTTGTCCCCATTAGCATGGGGACAAGGTGCTTTAGGGTGCCCTGCCCCAAAGCAACCCCTCCATGTTGAGGGCATGTGGCCTGGTATTATTCAGGAGGGGGTGGGAGCTCGCTTGTCCCCCTCTTTCTTGACCTGCCAGGCTGCATGCTCAGATAAGGGTCTGGTATAGATATTGGGGGACCCCACTTTTTTTTAAAAATAGGTTTTATTTTATTTTTTTCAACAGCCGGGTGCCGGCAATTGCAACCGCGAGTCATTTTAAATGTGATTTGACTTTTTTTTTTCTTTAGAAATGTAATTTTTGCTGCAGCATGTTTTATATATGCTACAGATTGCGCCACTTTACAGGCAGACTAAAGGGGACCCCCAAGCACTATATTTAAAGGCATTTTTTGTTTTTATTATTGCACTCTAAGCATCATTAAAATCACTGATCCTTAACCGAACAGGGGGGTGTTCGGTCCATCTCTATCAAGTATCCAAGGTTATTTATTAAGCAAGTTCCAAAAAATATATATTTTGGGATTTTCCTGCTAACAGACTGCTCAAACATATGCCATAACAGCATAAGCCAGCCTATAATCATTATATATGTCATATGCAATGATGATGCTGTATTAGCAGCATTTTAGCCATTCTGTTATGTATTAATACTTATTTATTTTATTCAAAAATTGAGTAGGAAAGGATTCAATCTGTGTCTCTTTATTTCTTTTTTGCTGGCTTTATGTTACTGGGAAGATTTACCTGCACTTCATTGCTACATGAAACTCTAGTGCAGGCGTAGGCAACCTTTTGAGCACAGTGTGTCAAAAAATGTCTTCAAAGAAATTGAGCGTGCCGATTTTATAACTAAAAAATGTCAACTTCACTCTCTCAATCACGAAAAGAATTAAGTGCTGTAAACTACTTTAGTAGTGAGAAATTGACATCCTGCACTCTCACGTCTCAGATCAGCCCCAATTCATACCTCAGATCACTGTCGCCCCTGCAAATCTGTTTCACCACTGTAACCCCCTGCACATCTGCCCTACCACTTCAACCCCTTTTACATCTGCCCAACTACTGTACTACCCTGCACATCTGCCCCACCACTGTACCCCCCTGCTCATCTGCCCCACCACTGTAACCCTCTGCTCATCTGCCCCACCACTGTAACCCCCTGCACATCTGCCCCACCTCTATATCCCTGCACATCTGTCCCACCAATGTAACCCTCTGTACATCTGCCCCACCACTGTACCACCCTGCTCTTCTGTACCACCCTGCTCTTCTGCCCCACCACTGTAACCCCCTGCTCATCTGCCCCACCAATGTACCCCCTTTCTCATCTGCCCCAACACCAGTGGCGGAATTACCAGGGTCGCAACAGTCGCAGTTGCGACTGTGCCCGGCATTCCGCCACTGAGGGGGGGCCCAGCGGGGTTGATCTTCACACACGACTCTGAGCGGAGATCGTGTGTCATAGATTAATAGCACAGAGAGACTCCGGCGGCATTAATGTTCTATTTGTCGGTCCTCTCTGGCACGGATGAGAGAGGACACACAGCTGATCTCACTGCTCCCCCTTCTCCCCCCTCCCTCTCCTGTGTGCTCCGCGGGAAATGTGAGCTCTTTAGTTTCACCCTTGGCTGCCCGCGGAGCACACAGGAGAGGGAGGGGGGAGAAGGGGGAGCAGTGAGATCAGCTGTGTGTCCTCTCTCATCCGTGCCAGAGAGGACCGACAAATAGAACATTAATGCCGAGTCTCTCTGTGCTGTTAATCTATGACACACGATCTTCACTCAGAGCTGTGCTGTCCTGAGAAGGCAGACAGCACTGATAGAAATTAATAGCAGGACTGATGAGCACTAATAGAAGGCACTGATGAGCACTGATAGAAGGCACTGATGAGCACTGATGGGCACTGAGGAGCACTAATAGAAGGCACTGATGAGCACTGATAGAAGGCATTGATGAGCACTGATAGAAGGCATTGATGAGCACTGATAGAAGGCATTGATGAGCACTGATAGAAGGCATTGATGAGCACTGATAAAAGGCACTGATGAGCACTGATGGGCACTGATGAGCACTAATAGAAGGCACTGATGGGCACTGATGAGCACTAATAGAAGGCACTGATGAGCACTGATAGACTGCACTGATGAGCACTGATAGACGGCACTGATGAGCACTGATAGACGGCACTGATGAGCACTGATAGAAGGCACTGATGAGCACTGATAGACGGCACTGATGAGCACTGATAGACGGCACTGATGAGCACTGATAGAAGGCACTGATGGGCACTGATGAGCACTGATAAAAGGCACTGATGGGCACTGATAGAAGGCACTGATGAGCACTGATGAGCACTGATGGGCACTGATGAGCACTGATAGAAGGCACTGATGAGCACTGATAGATGGCACTGATGAGCACTGATAGACGGCACTGATGAGCACTGATAGACGGCACTGATGAGCACTGATAGAAGGCACTGATGGGCACTGATGAGCACTGATAGAAGGCACTGATAGAAGGCACTGATGGGCACTGATGAGCACTGATAGAAGGCACTGATAGAAGGCACTGATGAGCACTGATAGACGGCACTGATGAGCACTGATAGAAGGCACTGATGAGCACTGATAGACGGCACTGATGAGCACTGATAGAAGGCACTGATGAGCACTGATAGACGGCACTGATGAGCACTGATAGAAGGCACTGATGAGCACTGATAGAAGGCACTGATGGGCACTGATGAGCACTGATAGACACTGATAAAAGGCACTGATGGGCACTGATAGGAGGCATTTATGGGCACTGATAGGAGGCACTGATGGGCACTGATAGGAGCCACTGATGAGCACTGATAGGCCACATTGATGAGCACTGATAGGCAGCACTGATAGGAGGCACTAATGTGCACTGATAGGCTGCACTGATAGGTGGCATTGATGGGCACTGATTGGTGGTACTGATGGGCACTGAGGAACACTGATGGGCACTGATGAGCACTGATAGAAGGCACTGATGAGCACTGATAGATGGCACTGATGAGCACTGATAGACGGCACTGATGAGCACTGATAGACGGCACTGATGAGCACTGATAGAAGGCACTGATGGGCACTGATGAGCACTGATAGAAGGCACTGATAGAAGGCACTGATGGGCACTGATGAGCACTGATAGAAGGCACTGATAGAAGGCACTGATGAGCACTGATAGACGGCACTGATGAGCACTGATAGAAGGCACTGATGAGCACTGATAGACGGCACTGATGAGCACTGATAGAAGGCACTGATGAGCACTGATAGACGGCACTAATGAGCACTGATAGAAGGCACTGATGAGCACTGATAGAAGGCACTGATGGGCACTGATGAGCACTGATAGACACTGATAAAAGGCACTGATGGGCACTGATAGGAGGCATTTATGGGCACTGATAGGAGGCACTGATGGGCACTGATAGGAGCCACTGATGAGCACTGATAGGCCACATTGATGAGCACTGATAGGCAGCACTGATAGGAGGCACTAATGTGCACTGATAGGCTGCACTGATAGGTGGCATTGATGGGCACTGATTGGTGGTACTGATGGGCACTGAGGAACACTAATAGGCAGAACTCAGGCAGTATTGATGGGCTTTGATGGGCAGAATTGAAGAGTACTGATAGGTGGCACTGATGGACGCAGTTAGGTGGCATTAATGAGCACTGATAGGTGGTGCTGATAGGCATAATTGATGGGCACTAATAGGCGGCATTAATGAGCACTGATAGGTAACACTTGTAGGTGGAAGTGATGGGCACTGATAGGCGGCACTGATGGGCACTGATAGGTGGCACTGATGATTGGGGCACTGATTATCAGTGTAAACAATTTACTGACATTCTTGACAGTTAATGGCAGTCCTTTCCTAACACAAACTCAGCGTGTGAGGAAAGGGCTGTGGATAACCAGTCTGTTTACATGTGATCAGCTGATCACATGGTAAAGGGCCGATGTGATTGCGCTGGATGCACGTCCCAGGGGTCATGTGGGAAGCACGGTTTTGGGAGGATGTCCATGGACACCCTCCCAAAATTGGAAGCCCGGGGCTCGGATGGAAGGGGGGCCCATCATGGTTTCTTGCACCGGGGCCCTGAAGGTTATAGTTACGCCTCTGCCCAACACTGTAACCCCCTGCACATCTGCCCCACCACTGTAATGACCTGCACATCTGCCCCACCACTGTAACCCGCTGTACATCTGTCCCACCACTGTAACCCCCTGTACATCTGCCCCACCACTGTACCACCCTGCTCTTCTGTCCCACCAATGTAACACCCTGCTCATCTGCCCCACCAATGTTCCCCCTTTCTCATCTGCCCCACCACTGTACCTCCCTGCACATCTGCTCCACCGCCATACCCCCATGCTCTTCTGTCTCATCTTCTCATCTTTCCTAACACTGAACTTAACTGCTCATCTGCCCCACGACTGTAACCCCCTTTTTCATCTGCCCCACCACTGTACCTCCTGCCCATCTGTCCCACCACTGTACCCCCTGCTCTTCAGCCCCACCAATGTAACTCCCTACTCGTGCGTTCCACCAATGTACTTCCTTTCTCCTCTGCACATCTGCCCCACCTCTGTACCCCGCTGTTCCTCTACCCCATCGCTGTAACCATCTGCTCATCTGTCCCACCAATGTACCTCCTTTCTCCTCTGCCCCAACACTGAACCCCCCCGCCCCCTGCTCATCTTTCCCACCACTGTAACCCTCTTCTCGTCTGGCCCAACACTGAACCCCCCCACTCATCTGTCTCACCACTGTAACCCCTTGCTCATCTGCCCCATTACTGTATCCCCCTGCTTTTTTGTCCTACCGCTGAACCCTCTTCTCATCCCTCCCACCATTGTACCTCCTGCACATCTGCCCCACCACCGTACCCCCTTGCTCTTCTATCCCACCACTGTAACCCCCTGCTCATCTGCCCCATCAATGTACCCCCTTTTCTCATCTGCCCCACCACTGTACCTTCCTGCACATCTGCTCCACTGCCATATCCCCATGGTCTTCTGTCTCACTACTGAATCACCTTCTCATCTGTCCTAACACTAAACCCATCTGCTCATCTGCCCCACCACTGTAACTCGCTTTCTCATCTGCCCCACCAATGTACCTCCTGCACATCTGTCTCACCTCTGTACTCCCCTGCTCTCCTGCCCCACCTCTGTTCCCCCTGCTCTCCTGCCCCACCACTGTAACCCCCTGCTCTCCTGCCCCACCACTGTAACCCCCTGCTCATCTGTCCCACCAATACGCCTCCTTTCACATCTGCCCTACTGCTCTACCTCCCTGCTTTTCTGTCCCACCACTGAACCCCCTTCTCATCTGCCCCAACACTAAACCCCCCTACTTATCTGGCCCAACACTGAACCCCTCTGCTCATCTGCCCCTACACTGTACCCCCCTGCTCTTCTACCCCACTGCTGAACCTCCTTCTCATCTCTTCCACCACTGTACCTCCCTGCACATCTACCCCACCGTTCTACCCTCCTGCTCTTCTGTCCCATCTCTGAACCCATCCTGCTCATTTTCCCCACCGTGTACCCTCTTCTCATCTATGATGTGCGTAATATGCAGAGTGGTGAAAGGAAGCAGAGATGAGACACATCTACTTGTCCTGGCACACTCATCCTGCTGAGCCACCTCTCACATCCAGCCCACATTCTTGTATGTGATATGTGTGATGTCACCTACAAGCATCTGGAATGGATGTGCAATGAAGAGCTCAGGTCAGGGGCATTTTCTGAAAGCAGTGGGCCTGTGTGCAGGATCATAAGTTGGGCCTCCACAGCTGAGAAAAAGTGTGGCAGCAAAAGTTGGGTGTGATTTTCATTTTCAAAGGGACACGGATTGCCAGGGTTCAGTAGTAAGTGACGCAAAGGTTCAGGAATAATTTCAAAAAAGTTCCCAGAAGCTCAACAGTAATTTCACAAACTGTCACCTGATTGTGGTTTTCTCAATCACAGGTAAATCCCTTCTTTCTGAGATTGGTAGTGGCAACCGAGTGAGTCATCTTCCTCCAGATGGTGGACAGGACTAGCAGGACTGTGATTGGCTTTAGCAGTGGCCAATGACAGTCTTCCTCCTGGAAACAGGGACCCCCCCCCCCCCCAGCAGAACTGCACCCAATCTCTTCCCCATCACAAAAGCTGATGATCGCAGCTACAGCAAAGTTAGAGAACCAAACAATGTTTCCCATCTTTTACAATGTGTGGGAGCACAGCTCTGCTGATGGGGAGGGAGTCGAGTGCCGGCAAAAGAGGCTTTGCGTGCCGTTTGCGGCACCAGTGCCGGGGGATTGCCTATTCCTGCTCTAGTAAAATAAGGGATTTCCATGTATTATGGAATTCCACAAGATTTTTGACATTGCTTATCTTTGTAGAAGTTATGTTTTGAGTTGTAATTGCTACTTTCTATGTGCTTTTTTTTGCAGGATTCATATTTCACACGTATTTGCATGAGTATTGTAATGTTTATGAGCATTTTTGGGATGTTAAAGGAGATTGTACAGATGGGCCAGCAGGTAAGTAATTATGTTAGAAGCAGAAGATGTAATGAAAGACAAATTGTTTCTATGTTTTAGAGATTCCTTCTCTTTATGCTACTGTATCTGACACCCTTTACCTAGACAGGAAATAAGGTAAATCTCTCAGTGAACGCACAAACAATAAGGAAAACCTGAAAAAAGTGCTAACCCTCCCCCAAACTATCCAAAACTAAAGAAAAAATGTTTTGAAAAATACCAGTGATATATTAAAACAGTGATCCCACAAAATTAAAGAACATAACCTATAGTGCACATAAACTAAAAGTTTTAACAATTCAAGTATTTCTTCCAAGCACTGGACATTACCTCCATGCAGCGCACCACATGAATATGGACTCTCACCAGTTAAGTTAGAAATCAGTGGGTCATATTAATGATGTAAAAGTATGGCCACCAGATGTCTCTGTCCTTCTTTCGGGTCCACCTTCTAAACATCCATCCGTGTCCCACGTCACACCATATCATATACAGAAAAGGTCATTTCCATAGTGTAGTAAAAATTGTAAGAATATGCTTGCATGAAATGAATGTGCAGCAGCTCTATTAACCAGTGAAACAAATAAAAGTGCATAAATCTTCCCACCAATCCACTTCACCACTGTGCAGCACCCCACACGCAAATGGACTCTCACCAGATACTAATACCCTTGGCATAGTTGCCAACATTGCAAAAAAAGACATTTGTGACACTTTTTTGCATGTAGTCGGAGCCTCGCTATAATTAGGGGGTGTAGCATCCGTTTGTAGGCGGAGCATACCGTAACAGAAAAATGCGGTGACGAAAAATGGGCATGGTTTGCGCAAAATAGTGGGCGCATCTTAAATGGGCGTGGCTCGGAAAGGGGTGTGGTATGAGATGAAAGAGGGATGAGGGAGAAAGAAAGAAAGAAAGAAAGAGAGAAAGAAAAAGAGAGAAAGAAAGAGGGATGGAGGGACAGCAGGCCCAGATCCTATACCACAATAGAAATATGTGTATTCCAGAAAGTTTAACAATCAGCAGATAAAGAAACTCCAAACACCTGGTGTTAGCGCTTCAATCATCCCGGCACCATGGTTGTTATGGTGTCAGGATGATTGAAGTGCATTATTTATATTATTACATTGTAATATAGAATGAAATTATTCAACTCACCATAATGCAGAATCAGTGGAAGCCCTGAGCGTGTCACCTGCTACGTCGCCTGCCACCAGATGCCATCAGGTGTCCCCAGCAGAGTCCCTCCTTACATCAGGCATTCCAAGCGGAGCCCCTCCTTACATCAGGCATTCCCAGCGGAGCCCCTCCTTACATCAGGCATTCCCAGCGGAGTCCCCCCTTAAATCAGGCATTGCCAGCTGAGTCCTCCCTTACATCAGGCATTGCCAGCTGACTCCTCCCTTACATCAGGCATTGCCAGCTGACTCCTCCCTTACATCAGGCATTGCCAGCGGAGTCCTCCCTTACATCAGGCATTGCCAGCAGGGTCCCCCCTTACATCAGGCATTGCCGGAGGAGTGCCCCCTTACATCAGGCATTGCCAGCAGAGTCCCCCCTTACAGTACATCAGACATTGCCAGCGGAGTCCTCCTTTGCATCAGGCATTGCCAGCGGAGTTCCCCCCTACATCAGACATTGCCAGCTGAGTCCTCCCTTACATCAGGCATTGCCAGCAGAGTCCCCCCTTACATCAGGCATTGCCAGGGGAGTCCCCCCTTACATCAGGCATTGCCATCGGCGTCCCCCCTTACATCAGGCATTGCCAGCGGAGTCCCCCCTTACATCAGGCATTGCCAGCAGAGACCTCCTTTACACCAGGCAACCCCCAATGGAGCCCCCCTTTCCTTACATCAGGCATTCCCAGCAATGGAGACTCTCTCCGCTGTGATTACTAAACAGAATGGGACAAAATAGTCGGGTGGCTGCCAATAGCAATTGAGCTGCGGCGCCGCCCACCCCCGCCCCTTCCCACATCAGGTCACAGACAGATGTCAGCGGGGCGGGAGGTGGGCGGTGCCACAGCTCAAATTCTATTGGCAGCCACCCGGCCATTACTAAACAGTAATTGTTTGTTGTGGTCTTCGGGAAAATGGCAGCCGGTGGAGACATTGTCTTCGTCGGCCACGAACCTCTAGCGGCGGAGGAAAAAAAAAAATCTGGAAAATAAGAATTTCCCGGGACATTTCCCGGGAATGGCAAAATCCGGGAAAAGGGTCTAAATTCCGGGAATGTCCCGGGAAATTTGGGACAGTTGGTAAGTATGCCTTGGATCTTGGTGGGTCATTACAGACATGATGCAATAAAACACGGCCACTAGGCACCTCTCTCTTCTCTTCAGGGCCACTCTCTTAAAGGAAGGGCCACTCTCCAAGGAATATCACAGGAAAAACCTGTTAAGGAACAGGCACACATCTGTGTAGCTGACCAAATAATTACATTTTAATTTCATTAAAAAAAATGTTTCTCTATCAAAAACGAAAAACAATTTAACATGGAATTGTGATGGCAGTTATAATGCCTGTTGCTTATGTGAATAAAGGAAAAGATTATCACTACACCAAGGTTAGCTGGTGAATGTATGATGGTGCCACCCACCAGTTCACCGCAGCTCCTTGCCTGTTAACAAGCCTATAAAGTGCCTGTAAGTCTGACAGAGTGTCTAATCCTTCCCTGCTCTAATCAAATTAGAAAAAAGATTTCAGCTATGCATACACTTTAAGCTCCAAGTGGTTCCAAAGTCTCAAGGTTTTTTTACCTTAATGTATTGAATGCATTAAGGTAAAAAACCTTCTGGGTGCAGCTCCCCTCCCCCCCGCGAGTCCCCCTTTATATTTACCTGAGCCCCATCTCAATCTAGCGATGTGCTTAAGAGCAGAGACTCTCCCGGGTCTCTCTCCTCATTGGCTCACACAGCAGTGGGAGCCATTGGCTCCTGCTGCTATAAATCACAGCCAGTGAGCCGATAAGGATAGAGTGATAGGTGGGGGCCAAGCCACACTCTGTGTGTGTGAATGGATATTGTGAATGGACAATGTCCATTCACAGGAAAGCGGCTCAGGAGTGAGCCTACTTGAGTGCCACCATAGCAAGAGGCTTGCTATTGGGAGCACTTGGCAGGGGGGAGGAGCCAGGACCACAGATGGGGGACCAAGAAGAGCATTGCACAGAGCAGGTAAATATAATATGTTTGTTGTTTTTTTTTTTTGTTTTTTTTATTCTTTCTTTTAGTATCACTTTAATGTGATTGTAAACCTGTAAAACATGTCATACTTGCCTGCTCTGTGCACAGAGCAGCATCGATCCTTCTAGGGTCCTCACTGGTGCTCCTGGCTCCACCTGTTTGGCAAGTGCCCCCATAGGAAGTGGTTTCCCATGGGAACACTTCTGCGAGATCAATCCCAAGCTGCACTACCTGCATCTATAGACACAGACAGCGCTACTTGGCCCCATCCCCCCACTCCTTCATCACAGAATTTGATTAATAGCAGAGGGAGAGAGAGGAGAACTCTTGTGCACAGTGCTGTTTTGAGATCACGCTCAGGTAAGTATAAGGAGGGGCTGGAGGGGGACACTGAGATTTTTTGTAGAGAATGCATTAAGGTAAAAAAACGTAAGCCTATACACCCAGGCAGTGGAGGCCCATCCATTAAGGGTGCTGCCCCACCTATCCATGCGTCCGTCCCCCTAATCTACATGCGGGGCGCCGGATGCATGGATTGCAATGGGAGGTTTTGTTTTTTAAGCATGTGATTAGAGCCAAAGGCTCTAATAGGCTTCAAAAAAGGGTGGGCTCAGGGCGCAGAGCACTGCGCCCTGAGCCCACCCAGTTGTGTGACAACAGCGAATGAATATTCGCTATTGTCACACTGATTCTCCTCCCGGCCAATCAGGAAGCAGTTCGTGAGACCCGTTTCCCGTTTGGCTGAAAGGAGAGGTGATCTTATTGGCGGCCTAGTAGGAGGAGGAGAGAGGAGATGCAGAGGAAGCCGTGCACTGTGAAGTCGAGTAAGGAGGAGACTTCACGGCGGCCGGAGGACCATTGGACCTAGATGGGGTAAGTGTGGGGCCCGACCAACCGCCAGGGGGGCTGGAGGGGTGGCGTCGGATGGACAGATTGCTGCCACCCCCCCTAAAAAAAAATATATCACCAGCCGCCACTGCACCCAGGTCAAGACCTCATGCATTAAGTTTTCTTTATGGTAAATGCTCATTTGGCTAGGAAAAGATAAGTAAAAACATTCACCTTTTTCCTTTTACCTTATACCGTATTCCCCTGACAGCCGGTGCTCTCCTCTGCTGTTCGACACACTGGAATTCAGACAAGCCTTTGTCACCATCATGTACAATGCATGGTTCTGCGTTGTAAGTGATGATAACAAAGAGTAGCAACCAATAGGAGGGTAAGAGGCTTAGGGAGATCAGTCTCATAGAGAGGAGGAATCCTGAGAAAACAAAGTAAGTTTTCCACCTTATTCCCAAACCCTCTAGCCAAACAAACATTTAACCCGTGGCCGCCCCCTTTGTTCTTCTTCAGTTATTTTGTATTAAAATTTCAGTACAAATACAAAAGAAAGAAAAAGAAGACATTAAGGCCTCAAGACATGTTCTTGAATAACAAAAATACAGTATTCACCACAGTACAGAGTGTATCATGACTACAAAATACAAATCACATTGGTTAAGAATGTGTCAGTTCCATGTTTATTCAGGCTAGAGGGAGACTAAAAAGGGAATCTTCCATGAGGTAAGCTGTTCTTTGGTCCATTGAGAGAATTGGAAACAATGGTAATGGAGTAACAGTTAGCAGAGCAATAGAACAAAAGATAGTAAAAGCTGTCAGGATTTGTGTCAGGATCAACATTTGTTTATTTACTTATTGATTTACTTATTGAACAGATATAACAAAAAAATGAATGGTATATTTAACAGATCAAATGGAAAAATAAGGTTTATATACACTTTAACTACCCTGAAATGTGTTCTGGATGCTCCAGGGATCTAGAAATCAGATGCATATGGTATGAAAAATTCTGGTTTTAAATGATTATTGCTCAAACCTTTCCCAAATTTGTGACCTTCTCATAATTGTATGGCAGGGATTGTGGTAGAGTCTGTAGGAGGTGAATAAAGGTATAGTCTTTCAGATGTTTGAAGTTTCATGGGGCATGCACAATAAAGCATAAAATCTGTCTATAACAAATACATACTAACTGAGGTTATATTTGTCCTTTATGATTTAGAAACTCAGCTATCTAATGGACAGCAGTAATGCTGTAGACTGGACAATACATATTTCAAGCATCATCTTTGTATCATCTATATGTACGATGTCTACCCATGTAGAATTCTGGCAATGGCAAGCTGGAGCGGTTGCAGTATTTGCATCTTGGGTCAACTTTCTAATTTATCTGCAGAGGTAAAATTATTATTATTATTATACACGACTTATATAGCGCCAACAGTTACGCAGCGCTTTACAGTGTAGAGGGGGGACAGCACAATTACAGTACAGTTCAATACAGAAGGGACAGGAGGGCCCTGCTCATAGAGCTTATATTCTAAAGGGGAGGGGGTGGTGGTACAAAAGGTAATAGATACGGGAAATTATTTGGTGAGGTTGTTAGGTGGGTGTGGGATAGGCTTAAATAAGGTAAAATACATTTGAACAGCATGCACTATAATTCCTTTGAGATTTACAGTATACTGTGCTTTATGGAATAAATCCAATGATATAGCTTAGCTTGTACACCAGAAATAAGTGTCCCAATTCATTAAGTTCCTATTTCTATGGGACGTATAAGTTGAAGGATCTACAACTCACACATAGACATTACAAGCCTCACCGGATCTAATTAGGTTTGATGACAAATATACTGTGTATAGGTACCTTTTAATAATGTTCTTAAAGTATAACTAAAGACAAAACCTTTTTTTTTAAGTTTTCGATAGAGTGGAGAGGGATTAGAATGCTCCGTTTTTATTGCTGTCTGTGCCCTCGTTTAGGAGACTCACCCTCTCTATTTGTCTTGTTTACCACTATCATTGAAAGTAAAAGAAAATCCCAAATGTTGGGTTGTCCCCGCAAAAGTAATAACGGGGAAATCTCCAATGGGAACACTATTTCTGGTGACCTGGGGGTCCCCAAGGAATTCCCTTAATTTGCAGGAATTTCCCGAGCCAAATCGTCAACTGGCTTCGGGTGCAGGCGCCAGCATCGTAAGTAAGGCAAACTGGCAGTAAAGCCTACTGCGCATGTGCAAATCATGTTGCGCTTTCTGAATGGTCCTGCCATCTTCTGAGACCTGTGTGTGTCTCAGAAGTCAGCGGGGAGGGAGCAGGGGCCAGAAATGTCATAGATCGGCGATCTTACCAGAAAGTGGGAGGGGATACCTGTCAAAACCTGGTACCCACTCCCTCCTCCCCCTCAAAAAGTGCCAAATGTGGCAGTGGAGTGGGGGGAGGGTGCGAACAAGCTGAGCTTCCCCTTTTGGATGGAGCTCTGCTTTAAGGAGTAGAAACAGACAAAAAATTATCATGTTTCCCTTTGTCAGTCTCCTGCCATTTGCATATGATGACAGTACTGGAGAAGAACCTCTAATTCTCTTAGCAAATATAGCTGTAAAGTGATAGCAAGAGGTTATATGAACCATCTCATCCCCTTAAATATTTGATAAAATAAATGGAAGTGTGGAATAATGGGGCGCCATAAGGCTCAGGTAGCCATACTTTGGCTCTAAAGAGGCTAAGAAAGTACCTGTGCAATAACTGTACTTAACAGTGTGTACCTATTTTATTCACTTCAGGTTTGAAACATGTGGAATCTATATTGTGATGTTTTGGGAGATTCTGAGAACATTAATACGAATTGTTGTCCTCTTTTTTTTCTTGATCTTGGCATTTGGACTAAGTTTCTTTGTACTCCTCTACCCCCAGGTTTGTAGGATTTTGAATGTATAAATATGTGTGTACGTTTGCTGTGGTTTAATATTATACTTAGGGATCTACTTGTCAGAATTTATGATAAGAGTGCCGTTTTAGGTTTTACTTTTACTTTTTCTTAATAAACAGAATTCTTTTGTAATGTAATTTCTGCTCCAAAGGTTTGGTGACAATAGGCGCTGTGGTTGTGAATTAAATAAATTACCATATAGACCAATAAGTGAACAATTGCAATGGTATATGAAAATGCGAACATATATGTGAACCACAATGATTCTAAAAAAGGGTCCATATTCTTCAGGGAATATTTCAAACAGAAACTTGATTGTTCAATCAAAATGTGCTGTTATCCTTCACCGTTTGTAAACATCCATCAACACCCAACGTGTTCATATAAAATATCTGCTCACCAGACCGCCATGACCTCTTTAACCAAAAAGAAGGTCACAATACGCTTCTCAAGCAGGTGGCTTAACGGACAAATTACTGAAGTTTGAAGTTATAACTTCCATCCAGTAATTTCACAGTAAATAGATAAAACATAAATTATTATGTTATAACAAGCATAATAATATATGATTTAGCTTGATTAAAACAGTACCTTTTCAACAGCAGCAGATTCTCATTCTCCCTCTTAACTGTGTGAGTAAAAACATGGGATTGTGGGTAAATCTTATACCCATAAACTCATGTTTTTTCCTTGTAAGTAGGAGGACTGGGCTGGAAGGGAGCAATTGTCTTTTAGACACATGCCCCTTCTATGACACTGCAGTGAGAGGCTTACTTCCACTGCAGCATTTTTATTGGACAGCTTGGGCCAATGGTACTTTACCATTGGTCCAAGTCTCCAAGCTATCCACTGAGCTCAGTGCTTCTGGCAAGAAGTGAGGAGAGGCACTGTGAGCTCAAACTCTCAGTCTGCTGCGAACAGAGTGTGCCAGCTTTTATTTAAACTGGCCACTATTTAAACTGGCCACTCTGTATATAGCTTCTGACAGGCTGCGCAAGGAGACCCAAAAGGTCGTATGAGCCCCAAATTTTGACCAGTGGTGGGGTAGGACTTCAGCTGCCTACTCCCAAAAATTTCTCTGTGACACCCAGTCGCCGAGCTATGGCCCTCAAAGCTCGATATTTTTTTTGGGGGGGGGGGGTCTTTTAGAGTGTTTCTGCTTGTCACACACTTTTTTTTTAGAATGGAGTGTGGTGCGTTTTTAACTTTTTTTACTTTGCTTTTTGTGCATTTGCAGTGTGTTTCTGCAAGGCAAAGCATTCATTTCCGGTGCAGTTTGCCATGCATTCGGAAATGCACAAATGTGAATGGAGCCTCATTGTTCTTGTGTAAACACACCAGTTTCACTTTCAGACCCCATTCACACCTAGAATTGTGGGAGCACACGTTTTTTTGATTGTTTTTCCTGTGATGCACATAGGGCAGCCCATTGATTTCAATGGGCTGTCCTACACATGGCAAAGTGGCTCATGAGACATTTTGGCATGTTGCGAAATGCACTTTTTTTACTGTGCGTTTTGCTGCATTTGTCACCCGTTATTTCATGTGGCAAAATGTGTGTTTGCTGTGCCGTTAACAATTAAAGTATAACTGGTTAATTTTAGGTGTATTAAGATATACACTATATAATCTGATTGTACAGTCTCTGTATAGTCTCCTTTAGATTTACCAAACCTATGGACTAGGAGGACCCACCTATCTATCCATTCACTCTGTATCCAATCAGGCAGGCCCTAGTACTACCTCAGGGGTACCCAACCCGCGAGCCGCATATAACTCCAGAGAGTTTAGCATGCAGACATAGCAAACATAGCAGCTGCGGCAACCTACATTGACAAGCCAGGCAAATGCACGCGTGAAGGGATGCCAGGGATACTGTGCAAACATAGTTGATGGGTGAAGGGTGTGTGCTAATTAGGACAGCTGGTAAACTCCTTCCTGTGTCTTACTGGTTTCTCGGTCCCAAATCTACATACCAGGAATGGTACAAAGGGGAGCTGGAAATTAGAAAAAAAAAAGGTGAACTTAGCCATAAAGCAGGTGATTTCACCTCATTGCTGGTATAATTGGTGGTATCCTTATTTTCAAAATTAGTTTGAGTCTTGGGAAGGCCAGTATGTTCTTAGGATTCTGGCAGCTATGAGAGTGGCAATTTGCACTGCACAGAGCTTTGTGAAAAGGCTGCAGAACTAGCAAAAGATTATCAAATCCACTAATAATGGATGGTATAAACATGGATAGAAATAAATTATGTAAACTTTCAGAATTGTTGCATTGTTTCTTGACATCTCTTTGATTTCCTTGTTTTCCTGGGTTCCTGTTTATATTTTTTATGTCAAAATCTTAAGCTCAAAACAATAAAACATTTTTTTTTTCTATTACAAAACAAGATTTTATGGCCTAATTCTGTTGTTCTCTCTTTTTTAGACACCATTCAGCAATCCTTTATTAGCCCTGATGCAGACGTTTACCATGATGCTTGGAGATATTAACTATCATGATGGGTTCCTTGTTCCGTTCCTTAGCAACCAAATAGAAAATCCAGTTTTCACCTTCCTCCATCTGATTATTTTCACATTGTTAATTCCGATCCTATTGATGAACCTGCTTGTAAGTGACTTGTGATGATAATTACATAAGTGAGAATGTGAAAGCTAAAAAAATAACTCCTGCACAATCAGCAATCATAGTTACAATATTTATATATAAGCTGTTGCTTGCACTGACATGTTTGCACACCCTTAATAAGTATTTATCAATAAAATGCAGTGCAAATTCACTGTGCATAAATGTACATTCACCTTATAGTAATACATATCCCAAATATTAGTGAAAAATAAAAAATATTCAAAATAAACAATATGAGATAACATGCTGGAAATTATACACTTTCCAAAATAGTATGAATAGATATTTAAAAAGATAAAACATGTAAAAGATTAAAACTTCACTCACATCATAATGTGCACTAAAATCCGGTGCACCGCAGAATAAAATGATATGCCTTTGCTTCCTTAAGACCCCTTTCACACTGAGGCAGTTTTCAGGCGTTTTAGCGCTAGAAACAGTGCCTGTAAAGTGCTTGAAAAATGCCTCCCATACTGCCCGAATGTGAAAGCCAAAAAGCTTTCACACTGGTGCGGTGCGCTTGCGGGATGTTAGAAAAAGTCCTGCAAGCAGCATCTTTGGGGCAGTTTGGGAGTGCTGTATACACCTCTCCTCCACCGCCCCTGCCCATTGCAATGAATGGGCAGAGCTTCCGAAGTGCCTGAAAAGCAATTCGTAAGCTCCGTAACACGTAACACGGGCGTTTTTAAGCCCCTTTTTGGCAGCTATTGGGGGTTAAAAGCGCCCCGCTCGTGGCCCGAAAAGCGCCGCTTAAACAACTGTAAAGTGCCACGCAAAAAAGGCGCCGCTTTACCGCTAATGCACGGGCAGCCCCAGTGTGAAAGGGGTCTAAGAGGTTACAAGCACACGACAGCTTCACTCTTACAAATTTTTGCCTTACTTCCTGTTACAACTTAATGACCTCACTGTTAGTACAACTTTTCCAAAATTTACAGTTCTCCTAGGTTTACAAGAAAAGTTGAGTAATAGGCAAAACTGGATGCTTAAAGGAGAAGTACAGCCAAAGCACATTTGGCTGTACTTCTCCTGTGAATTACAGGAGTGCAGTTCGTTCTGCACTCCTGTGACCCATTTTCAGCAGACAGCGGGCTGAAGCTCGCTCTCAGCATACATCACAAAGCCGGTCTGAGCTTGGGCAAAATTGTGACAATGGAGTCAGGATCCACTCAAATGCCTGGACCAGCACCCCGCTCAGCCTTTTGGAGTCAGGATCCACTCAAATGCCTGCCCCCTCCACAGCCCAGTGCTCCAGTGAGCACAGGGGGGGGGGGGCAGAGCAGAAAGCTGCTGACTGACAGTCATCAGCTCTCTGCTTGCGGAGCTCTGAGAACCGAGCGATCGGCGGTGTTCAATCGCTCGGTTCTCAGTGTTAGAGGCGCTGAGGGAAAGATGGAGCATTGGACCAATGCTGCATCCACAGAGGTAAGTATGATTATAAAAAAAGCATACATCTCTTTTAAGGGCCTGTATTGCAATTACAGAAAAGACAGATAAAAAATATGGTTTAAGGACTCATACACATTTGGAAAAAAAAAACACCTCTTTTACAGGCTTTAGACTTTTTTTTCAGCCTATAAAAGCACCTTTATGTTAGCCTATGGGGGGGGGGGGTTTACTAAAACTGGAGCACTCAGAACCTGGTGCAGCTGTGCATAGTAACAATCAGCTTCTAACTTCAGCTTGTTCGGTTAAGCTTTGACAATAAAACCTAGAAGCTGATTGGTTTCTATGCAGAGCTGCACCAGATTTTGCACTCTCCAGTTTTAGTAAATCTCCCCCTATGTGTTCATGCACACATAGACGTTTATAGGAGTGTTAGAAGAGGAACATATACAGGCTGAAAAAATAAACCCTTTACCAGTAAGTTTAGAAGAGGAGCTTTTGGGCAGAAAAAATGATGCACCTAATTGTGTTTAAACATGCCTAAACCCTTTGGAATACTTAATTAGATTGCAATGCCCTTAGGTAGCAATCAGACACCTACAATAATAGTGTGCCACATCCTAGATAATCTGAAATAGTGGGAGAATAGGAATAATGGACTTTGAAGGCACATATAAAATTAATAAACTTTAATAGTCTACATTAAAAAATCACAGTTTGTTACAGACAAAATATCGTAATAAAAAATAAGTAGGATTCAATGTGGTTCCCCTGAAGATACAATGAGATATACTTCCTGTGTGACAATGCTTAAAATATATGCCCACACATGTATGCTCCTCTCAGAGTAGATTCCACATGTCCTCCTAGATAACACAATTCTGCTCTACATGTTTCACAACCTGAACCGTCGCTTCTTCAGGAGCTTGAATATTTCTATTCAAAAAAACATACTTTAATTAGAATACATAGTACAACACCAAGGAGATACAGTATCTCACAAAAGTGAGTACACTCCTCACATTTTTGTAAATATTTTATTATATCTTTTAATGTGACAACACTGAAGAAATTACACTTTGCTACAATGTTAAGTAATGAGGGTACAGTTTGTATAACAGTGTAAATTTGCGATCCCCTCAAAATAAATCAACAACCAGCCATTAATGTCTAAACTGCTGACAACAAATGTGAGTACACCCCTAAGTGAAAATGTCCAAATTGGGCCCAATTAGCCATTTTCCCTCCACAGTGTCATGTCACTTGTTAGTGTTACAAGGTCATAGGTGTGAATGTGAAAGTGTTAAATTTGGTGTTATCACTCTCACTCTCTCATACTGGTCACTGGAAGTTCAACATGGCACCTCATGGCAAAGAACTCTCTGAGGATCTGAAAAAAAGAATTGTTGCTCTACATAAAGGTGGCCTAGGCCAGTGATGGCGAACCTTGGCACCCCAGATGTTTTGGAACTACATTTCCCATGATGTTATGGCACCCCTGGCCTAGGCTATAAGAAGATTGCCAAGACCCTGAAAATGAGCTGCAGCACGGTGGCCCAGACCATCCAGCGATTCAACTGGACAGGTTCCACTCAGAACAGGCCTCGCCATGGTTGACCAAAGAAGTTGAGTGCACTTGCTCAGCGTCATATACAGAAGTTTTCTTTGGGAAATAGACGTATGAGTGCTGCCAGCATTGCTGCAGAGGTTGAAGGGGTGGGGGGTCATACTGTCAGTGCTCAGACCATACGCCGCACACTACATCAAATTGGTCTGCATGGCTGTCGTCCCAGAAGGAAACCCCTTCTAAAGAAGATGCACAAGAAAACAGTTTGCTGAAGACAAGCAGACTAAGGACATGGATTACTGGAACCATGTCCCGTGGTCTGATGAGACCAAGATAAACTTATTTGGTTCAGATGGTGTGAAGAGTGTGTGGTGGCAACAAGGTGAGGAGTACAAAGACAAGTGTGTCTTGCCTACAGTCAAGCATGGGTGGGAGTGTCATGGTCTGGGGCTGCTGCCGGCACTGGGGAGCTATAGTTTATTGAGGGAACCCCAAACCCCAAACACACCTCCAAGATGACCACTACCTTGCTTATAAAGCTGAGGGTTAAGGTGATGTACTGCCCAAGCATGTCTCCAGACCTAAACCCTATTGAGCATCTGTGGGGCATCCTCAAAGGGAAGGTGGAGAAGCACAAGGTCTCTAACATCCACCAGCTCCGTGATGTCATCATGGAGGAGTGGAAGAGGACTCCAGTGGCATCCTGTGAAGCTCTGGTGAACTTCATGCCCAAGAGGGTTACGGCAGTGCTGCAAAATAGTAGTGGCCACACCAAATATTGACACTTTGGGCTTTGAACATTTCTACTTAGGGGTGTACTCACTTTTGTTGCCAGCAGTTTAGACAATAATGGCTGTGTGTTGAGTTATTTTGAGAGGACAGCAAATTTACACTGTTATACAAGCTATACACTCACTACTTTACATTGTAGCAAAGTGTCATTTCTTCAGTGTTGTCCCATGAAAAGGTATAATAAAATATTTACAAAAATGTGAGGGGTGTACTCACTTTTGTGAGATACTGTGTATATATACATATATGTAGACATCTTCACTTATACAGTAAGTGTTTTCAATAAAAATCAGTACTCACTTGCGCCAGAAACACCAAACCACAGTATCAACCCCCAAGAAACCACCAGAGCCCTTGATGCACAGAGAGCAGCCGTGAATTAGCACATTGGTCAGGATGTGGGGACATGCAAGGTAGCAAAAACTATAAAATGTATACACAATAAGTAATCCAGAATGTGTTTACTTATATATATATATAAATATATAAATATTTAAATGAGTAACCCTTCCCATTACTCACGTAGCAATATAAAACTAACAGACATCCATATGGATTATATGGATTTCTTAGACATCTATAAGGAAAAAACAGACATTTTCCAAAATTATCTAGAAAGTAAATATTGGATAATGCCCCTGACAGGGGACATATAATATGGAAAAGAAATGTTGAAATACCTTGATCCAAGAAAGTAGGCTGAGTATCAATAGTGCATTGGTAAACACATTCTATTCAAAGAAACATACTTTAACTAGAATACATAGTACAACTACAAGGATATACTGTATATCCTTTTTGTTGTACTATATATTTTAATTAAAGTATGTTTCTTTGAATAGAAATATTCAAGCTCCTTTAGAAGTGACGGTTCAGGTCGCGAAACATGTAGAGCACAATTGTTTTATCTAGGAGGACATGTGGAATCTACTCTGAGAGGAGCATACATGTGTGGGCATATTTCAAACATTGTCACACAGGAAGTATATCTCACTATATCCTCAGGGGAACCACATTGAGTCCTACTTATTTTTTATTATGATATTTTGTCTGTAACATTCTGTGATTTATTTAATGTAGATTATTAAATTGTATTACTTTTATATATGCCTTCAAAGTCCATTATTCCTATTCTCCCACTATTTCAGATGCCTAAACCCCAGACACATTTTGCGCTTGAGCATTCATTCATTCCAACTTCCAGAATCAATAAATTTATATTCTGGCCAATGGAATCCATAAACGTTGAAATGCTTGACAAGCCTAAACACGCATACAATCCGTGGCTTTAGGTACATTTTTAGGATACTTTTCCTGCCAAGAGTAAAAGCCATTTAGAGGAGAAAATCAAACTCCCAGTGTTCATGTGGCCTAAAAAGTGTTATTTTACTGTAATATATTACACTATCATATTTTTTGGAAAGAAAAGAAAAATACCACTGAGATACCCATTATTAGAAATAAGGAAAGAGATTACATTGATCGTATTTAGCAAATTTAAAAATCATCGTATTGAAAATGTAAACAGAATCATAAGTCAATGAAACAAGAAAAGCCACTCCAGGTGAGTGAGTCTCTGGTAAATTCCCACACACACTAGTCAGGTGCTAGCCCAACTCGCATGCTGTGTAACATAAGGAAATTATTCCGGACGGCTGCACTTCCAAGAATCCTTTTATTGAAGCTTCATATGACAAGTGGTTGACAGATGGAGCAGGGGACAAAAAGGTAGACATTACCAGAATCATGAGTCACTTGTTGAACCAACTACATTCCAAAATAATTGATTGTTTTTATATGCAAATGCACAATTTCTTCAATGTTGTTTTCATGTACACTACAGATTGGTCTGGCTGTTGGTGATATTGCAGAAGTACAAAGAAATGCAGCACTTAAAAGGATTGCAATGCAGGTAAACTCTTTCTCTGTGTAACCTTTTTTGTTGTAGAAAGGACAAAGTCTCAGGGGCATATTTTTTATACTCCATTCTCAGAGAGCAACCAACTTTCCCCTCCAAGAACCATCAGTACTAAATACTAGACACATAAGCCAGTGCCCCATAGGTAGAAGGTCTGTTATTATAATGAGGAAGGTAGGCCATGAAAATACCAATCTTTATGGTCAACAGCATTGGGTTGGTGTTTCAAAATTAAGGGTCCCTTCCAAAAAATGTTATAAGCTGCCCCATAAGCTTAAATATACATATATTGATGTTGATTTACTAAAGGCAAATAGGCTGTTCACTTTTCAAGGGAAGTTGCATTTTGCAAGAGAATTTTCCCCAGATCTTAGTGAATGAGGTGAAGCTCTGCTGACAGCCATCATCCAACCATGTGCAAGCAAAATGCATTTTTTTAATGTCCTGGTATTCTTTGCAAAGTGAAATGTCACCACATTCCCTGAGCTCTGGAAAAATTCCCTTGCCAAGTGTAACTTCCCTTGCAAAGTAAACAGCCTTTAGTACATCACCCCTATATCTTTAGCAAAATACATGATTAATTTAAGTTTTAAAAGAGTACCCCTTTTCTTTACTTGAATAACATGATTGTTTCTCTCAAGCTTCTCTTGTGACCAAAAGCCAAAGCAGCCTTGGTCATATGGTCTCTGGCTACTACTTTGGGTTTTTCCTATTGCAGACATTTTGGAGTTTAAGTGATACCCTTTATTGGCTAACGTAAGTTATTAAAGATGCAAGCTTTTGGGATAACTTAGATCCCATCTTCAGGCTTTATATCTTTCTGAAAAATGGTTCCCAAACCAACATATTTATACAAAAGATTATAAGGAAGAACAATGGCATAAACAGCATTGACGGTGCTGTTAATGGTTGCTAAGGATGTGGTGGGTGGAGGCATCTACTGCATTCTCGGCAACCACTGATATCACACATGCCTGGGTATCCCTGGCCACGTTAGCAAAGTGGCATGAATATGGGCTGACATAATTTCCCAAATATGACCATGGCCATATTTGGGGAATAATGTCACCACTATTTCTGCGCCATATCTTATATTACCTATAGCAGCTTGAGGAGATGTCATTCAGCAAGTTATCGTCATCATGTTAGGGTCATCAGGTTTTTTTTTTATGGATGCCATTTATTGTGATTGATAAGGATCTACATAACTGGACAATGTGATTGAAGATGGAAGTTTTTTATTTGCTGTTTATTTTTTGTAATACTTTATGCTAAACTTTTTGTTAAACTTAAAGAGGCCTTTCAGATTCTGATAAGCTGCACAACCCCACAACCCTGACTAAGTGGTTAAGGCCCTTGTCCTCATAAACATGGGGACAAGGTGCTTTTATAGGGGTATTTCCCTGAGCAAGGTACTCCCTATGTTAAGAGCATGTGGCCTCCCCCTTTCCTGGTTAGCCTGGCTGCATGCACAGATTAAGGTTCTGGTATGGATTTTTGAGGGTTACCCCATGCATTTTGTTTGCATGGGGTTTTCCCTTAAAATCCATACCGGATCCAAAGGATATTTTTTGCACTTTTTTTTTTTAGCAAGAAACAGAGCTTACATAGTAGCAAAGTTAATACACATTAACAATAATTTTTACATTAAACAAATGACTTTATTATATACCATAGGTCTAAATCTTTATTTCCTTTGTGGCATTTTAACATGCATGATTTTGAATTTGTCATAGTATTTTGGATGTATTTATGTATATAGGTGAGCCTGCACACAAATCTAGAGAAAAAGCTGCCATACTGGTTTCTGAAGAGGGTAGATGAAAGCAATTGCATTGTGTATCCCAATCTTCCAAGAATCTGGGGACATGCTGTGCATTCAGTAAGTAGTCCAGTGTTCAGTTTAGGTTTTCTGACATGGGGTAAAGTACACGCTAACAATGGTTGCATATTGAAGTATTAACCATTTCATCTTTCATACCTGTATACTCCCTCTTATGGACCAGAGCAGTTTTTGCCTTTTTGCTATGGGCCTGTTTATTCAGTGGTAGTGTTGTCGTTACTTAAGGCTGGCCATGCATGTTCAATTCCCTTGTACAATTTTCCTTTAGATTTACCAAAAACCATATAATATGAGGTCAAAACTAAACAACTTTCAATTGTATCCAATTAGGCAGGCCCTTGCACTACATAGTTTAAGGTAAATCTAAAGGAAAATTGAACATGTATGGGCAGCCTAAGTTAATGAAGTTACATATATTTTTTCAGGGCAAACATAGCTTCTCCTGGTGATATTGTCTTGTATAATTTTATTTTCTATGTAATCCATAAACAAAAATGTAGCAAAGCTAAAAATAAAACCTTTTTTTTTTTGCTTCAACTAGTGTTAGTTTTAAAAAGATAGTGTTGCTGTAATTAAAAGGTATTTTTTTTAGTAAGTTTGTTCTAAAAATTGCCCCCTTGGCTTTCAGATTCTGATAAGCCCCCTGCCCGCAGACCCCCACAACCACCAGCCATGGTTGTGGGGATGGGGCCCTTGTCCAAATCAACACAGGGACAAGGTGCTTTGGAGGGGGGGGTGGGTTCGCTCGCTCACCCCCCCTTTCCTGACCTGCCAGGCTGTATGCCCTGATAAGGGTCTGGTATGGATTTTTGGGGGATCTCACGCCTTTTTTTTAAATTTTTTTTTAACTGGCAATTTTTTTTTTAATTTCATGATTCATCAGTTGTTAAGGACACTGTGGCCGGCTTTCTGGCCCCGCTCCTTAACAACCAGCTTATAAAGCTTTGCCCCATCAGGACGCAAAATGCACTGTGCAGTGCATTGCAGGGCGTTTGGTGGGGCGAACACCCACCAGACACCCTGCAAATTGGACGAACGGGCCAAACAGCCAGCATTCAGCCCGAACTCATGCTGGGGCCAAATCATTCCTCCAACACTACTGGCCATCAGATACCAGCACAGGAAGTCTCTCTGCACTAATAACTTATTTGCGTTTTTTCTTTTTTAATAATGCAGCACATCACAACCCAATGTGCAGTGCTGTTGACACCTATTAAACTAGTGAATTAAATACTTTGACATCTCTTAAAGCCAACTTTCCATTCCAATGGCAGACACGTTCCATCTCATATCTAGGTACCGCTATTCCTAGATGTATATCAGAAATCTACGCCCTAATTTTCAGCCCTCTTCTAACTAAGCTGCGATGCCTCTCTGAGGAATGCAAGGACCTATCAGTGTAATGGTTTGGACGTATGAGCGCATTGAAAATGGACATACTTCCAAAATTACAATATTTATTTCAAGCTCTTCCGATTGCTCTCCCATCAGGTTTCTTTCGTGCCCTCCGTACTATGGCAATTCGCTTTGTATGGGGAGGGAGCCATCCCAGACTGAAACACAAGCTTCTATGTGCCCCCATTCATAAAGGAGGGGTTGGTTTACCTGACTTTGAGGTATACCATAGCTCAGCAGTAATTTCTCGAGTTCTGGAGTGGTTCCCTCGTCCTCTGACCAAAGCATCAACTTTGATAGAACAGGATATGTCTTCGGACGACCTCAGGGCACTTCTCTGGGGATTCGATAAAACTTATAAATCCATCCCAATCTTATCCCCCCTTACCAGAGATGCCTTGGCGGTATGGTACCGAAAAAGAGAGACATACTCACTGTCTACTGAACCGAGTCCCTTCACTCCCTTATTCGATAATCCAGCTCTCCTAGAAGGTAGACTTGTACACAACTTGGGAAGTTACTCAAGAGATCCCTGGCCCACAGCACAACAATTTGTAGATTCAGAGAAAGGTACCTTTGTGATTCTTCATAGTACAGCTGCCTCTAGGGTTACATGGCTTACTCGTTTACATTTAACCTCCTACTCCAAGAAACTTCATGACTCCAATCTCATACACAGGCCTCTGACTGGGTTCGAACAACTAACTACTTACACAGAGACGCCTCGCCATACCCTATCACTGGTGTATAGGATGTCAATAGATCACACTTATAACAACCTTCCTAAATACCCCACTGCATGGTCGGAGGAGCTTGGGAAAGACATAACGGAGGCGGAATGGGGTAAAGCTTTTCTTTTTACCCACAAATCATCTATCTCGAGTTACACTCAGGAAAAAAATTATAAATTACTATCAAGGTGGTACCGGGTCCCAACTACTCTCAGGACTATGTTCCCATCTGCAACCGATGTCTGCTGGAGATGTAACTCCGCAACGTATAAGCATATCTGGTGGGAGTGTGATGTGATTCTGCCTTTTTGGACACAAATTTTTCAAATCTATAATGGAGAAAATTGAGTACTGTCCGTGATACTTTTTTTATTTGCACTAACATACAATTTTTCAGGACAAGCTTTTGGGGTATGTCCCCTTCTTCACCTTGAAGAAGGGGACATACCCCGAAAGCTTGTCCTGAAAAATTGTATGTTAGTGCAAATAAAAAAAGTATCACGGACAGTACTCAATTTTCTCTGTCACAATTGCACTAATACGGCTACAACAAATCAAGTCAAATCTATAATGAAATTTATGACAAATCTCTCACACCTTCCCCCATCATAGCACTTCTCTCTGTACTTCCCGGGACCCTCAAATCCCAAAAACACAGTCTTCTCAAATTTTTCCTGAGTGCGGCGAGACAATTAATTCCTAGACATTGGAAAACTACCTCTCCTCTATCTCTCATTGAATGGGTGGCTGAAATAAATGATATTATGCTTATGGAGGAGATGCAGGCTAAATCCATAGAAAAAGAAGCAAAGTTTTCGTTCATCTGGAGTATCTGGAGGCATTACTCTACTTCAGACAAATTAAAAAACAGACTTTCACCAGTAAATACAACTTAAGAGACAGAGTTCTCCTAATTCCCCTTCTAACCTTTATGTGATTATTGCACATACAAATAGGTGAGGTCCGCTGCCTCTACCCCCCCCCCCTTACTTACTCCCCTTCTCGGGGTTCCCCCTTTTTTATCATCCCTTCTCTTCTTTCTTTTATTCTTTTAACTTCTCTATCCCTATTCTTTTCTTTTTTTCTGATAATCACTTTATGTGCCAAATACACTTGTAGCTGCCAGTATATGTAATCTAGGCAGCCAAGACACTCGAAAGTACTATCAACCCTGGTTCTGAGGGTACATATGAAATATCTGCCCCCTCGGCCTCTGGAGCAGCAGGATCCCATTGTGGCTTCCGGGCTAGAGGTATAGGCAGTATTATAAAAGTCAGCATTGTATCAGAACCTTTTTGTCACTGACATCTCTTCTAATCATATTCATGCATGTAAATAATGTACTATATAAATGTTTACACGTTTCATGTTTTAAATCGGTACACCCTATGTTTGGGTCCTGATCTAGCTTTTGTACTTTTCTGTTTATAATGTGAAAAATAATAAAAACATATTGAACCTAAACTAGTGAATTAGGGTACCATTTTAAGCTGGCTGGATTGTTAAAAATCTTCCAGGAATTCGGGATGCTCTGCCAGGTTACTCTCATACAGATTATTGCCTATATTAAAGAGACTCACCTGTGCTACAGCTGAGCTGGCTTCCATTCACATATTCCTCTAACTACTGTCTGATTTATATATAGGGGTAGTATAAACCAAACCCCTGCCTACTTTCCAGAGATGCAGGCGCACAAAGCCCCGCTGCTCTCCACCTCTTCTCCGCGGCGCCGCCATTCTAACTGTGGGCTCCCGGCTGTGGCTTCACAACCGGGCGCGCACTGCACATGTGCAAGCCGCGCAGTGACGTGTCCCAGAAGATTGCAGGGAAGGAGGGGGGAGAAGTGATCTTCTTTCCAGTGCCACGGCGCCAGGGGAGGAAGTGGGAGCTGGGTTCCTGTAAAAACAGGGTACTCGCCCCCCCCCCCCAACAAAAAATGACATGCCAAATGTGGCATGTCAGGGGGTCACCAACACTTAAAGCGGAAGTTACATTTTTTCCGCTTTAAACAGAATAAATAATAGTAAACAACTGTTTGATTTTTTAATTTTCCTGTTGATTTCAATAGAATTATACTTGGTTTTAGCTAAAGTGGAACTCTACACTCTCAATCAGCATTGGCTAATTTGAATCCTTATGCTGCTAGCATTAGTAAATAGATAGGAAGGTATATCATATTACTTGTTGTAAGCTTATTTTTTTTTTTTTCTCAATTAATTTCTGGTTTCCAAGCCTAGGCAAATTATGTCATACATCCCAAGAGTCTTTAGCGGGGGAAGATGGGCTTTCTCAGCTAAGCACACCCTCCTGTCTGCATGCCTGAGCTAAGGGCAGATGAATTCCAGGAAGTAAATACTACATGAATCATCTGCCCTTACTCAAGATGGCCACGGCCAGAAAAACTAGGGAGTGTTTTTCAAAGTGATTTCTCAGCAAAATAAAGCATGGAGACATGGATGGAAGAGTTTGCTTTGAATATTAAAAATTAATAAAATAGCATTATTGGTTTGTGCTGCTCAGATGCAGTGTAATCCCTCTTTAAACAATAGCGCTAGACTAGCACCCCCTCACATGTTTTTACACTTATTTCTGAGCTACTTGGGCTTTTAATGATTCAAACATACATATATGAATGTTGAGTTAGTTTAATAAATTGCCATGAAAACATTGTTGAGTTTTGACCACATAAGATACTTTGATTGTAGTATGTGAAGAAAATAAAGCCACTTTTTGCAAAAGAGTGCAGAATGGTGACCTTTTTGAAATATCATGTCTGAAATACTGTTGTACAGCCTTGGGAAAATTGGGAGAGGACAGAAAGAAGAGGGTCATCTGTAAATGTATTTTTGTATGCAAAATAAATAAATAAATCTTAATAAAAATGTATTTAAAAAAATACATTAGCACTACACGCTACAGTATCGCATCAAGTCAATCTGGTTTTATTGACTAAAAATACCAAAACTTACCGTAATAGTGAAATTGTTTCAATATATAGCAGGATGTAAATATATATAAATGAAAATTTTCCTTTCTTCATCAGAATTTACTTAAGTATTTCATTGAGTGTGATGGCTTTAAAGTTGAAGCTCCTATCAATGATGCAACGCTGGAACTGGAGCTGTGGAAACAAAAAAACAGGTTAGCATATGCAGCAGTTTATAAAGAACAATCATAGGGATGTGTTCTGAACCTTGGCAACTGCAACTGTAGAGCACTCAGCACAGGACAGAAATGAATGCAGTTTATGGGATGTGTTATTACTCTGTGGTAATACTATGTTATTGGTAATTCTATGTCCTGTATTTTTTTACGTTGTTTCTTCTTTATTCCAAAGGCTTCATTATAGAATAATGCACCATGTACCACAGTACTGCTTCCCCATCATATATATACGTAGCATGAAGCAAAAGGGTGAAGATGAGATAATAAAAATTGCTGAGCTGCAGATCCCACAGGTGTTCTTGATGTTTGCTCAGTAGATCTCTTTGATCGAACTGAGGTTAGATTTTAACAGGAAGTGTTCCAGTATTCTTTTCTTTATTTAAGAGGAACCAATGAGGAGTCTAAATATGGGACCACTTTCCATTATGTGTATGTATGCACGGTATACTTGCATTTAATGGCAAACTTACTAGAGAGTTTGCTTTCCCCTAGTTATACCAGCTCCACACTCTCTGTTGTTGCTCCACAGCCACTTGTGTCATCTTCTTCTCTGCTTCTTCTGCACCAGGGATGAGCCTAGTGTTTGGTCTCTTTAGGACATAGGGCATAGACGAATGTGACAGCTTCAGACTGCGGCAATATGCACCTGCTGCATCCTTACCAATCACTGGCATCACCCAGCCCATTCACTTACATAGCCGGGAATCCCTGGCCAAGTAAGCAAATGGGGGGTGGGGGAATGGAACCTTACATCTCTGGCCAGATTTGGCAATGATGTCATCACAATTCATGCCCCTTCCTTTATATAGCTGTCAAAAATTTGGGTTTCTTTATTTCTGGGTTACATTTTTTTTTTTTGGGGGGGGAAATGAGTAGGGGTACTATGTACTCCCTACTCATTTATGTGGGGAGTAGAATCTGGGGGTCCTCTTATTATTAAAGTGGGGTTCCAAATGCTGATAAGCCAACCTCTTACAGACCCCCACAACTACCAGGCAAGTGTTGTGTGGATGAGGCCCCCCTGGCAAGGTACACCCCCATATTGAGGGAATGTGGCCTGGTATGGTTCAGGAGGGGGGAGGCCCCATGCTTACCCCCTTGCCCGCTCCCTCCCTTTCCTGGTCAGTCAGGCTGCATGCTCAGATTAGTAGTTCTTTTTTTGGCAGTTTTTTTTTTTTTTTGTAGGAGGTACCGCTTAAAATCTATACAAGACTTATAGGGTCTAGTATGCATTTTGATGGGGGGGGGTCCTCTACACACATTTTTTTGTTCATTCTTGCTCCAGGATGCTACAGCAAACCCTTTCACATTGGTGGTTTTGTCTTCCTCACTTGGCCATAAATTTGCCCAGGGATCATGCCACTCCTGTTCATTATCATGACCCTGGGCTCTACTGTTCATCATTTTACAGATGCTGAGAGTGAGGTACAGTGCACACTGCATACAAAGAAATCAGTATATGTTTTTTTTAATTCCTAGCACTCAGAGAAAGAAGTTTTTTTTTTTTGTTTTTCACATACAGTAAGATATACTAAATATCTTGTACCAAAAAACTCTGCCTACTAACATTTTTTTCACTGTCTCCTATTTTGATTGTACTTATTATTGCAATAGTGATATATTGTTGTATTGCATAACTTTATCAAAGAAAATGTTTGGATTATTTCAGGCTTTAAAATCTGCTTACTCTTTAATCCATATCTCGCATGCACCAATGTACCATTAATTGATCTAAAAGCCATAGCTAAATGTATGTGCAAATATGCTTTTACAGGTTGAAGGACCTGTCCTCAATTATGCAGAAGCAGCATGAACTGATCAAGCTTATCATTCAGAAAATGGAGATTGTGTCAGAGGCAGAAGATGAAGACAGTCAGGATCTATTTCAGCATAACAAACCAAAGCAACAGAAGATTGAAGACAAAGAAAGCAAGTGGGATTGTGTGATGAAAGCTGTGAAGTGCAAAAAAGCAAATTAGGGAATGGTGATGCTATCTCTGTGCATGATAAGATGTCAACCGTATTTGGTCACAACTTGTAGTAGATCTAGTAGCATTTTACCTTTCTTTTTTGATGAAAATTAAACTTGTTTGTATGTAGTACAAGGACCTCATGCATGAAAACCAGTTGAACATGTACAGTATGTTTTGCTTCTTGGCACTTTTGAGCAGTGGTGGCTGGTGAAGTTTTAGGATGGGGGGGCGCCAGACTCCACTCTTCCTTTTTGACCCCTCTCACTTCTCATAAGCCCCACTCCTTATAGAATCCATCCACTCCGTCCCCTGTATTCCACTTGCTTCCACCCATAGTGTCAGGGGTATACAGCTCAGCATCACAGGACAGAGTATACAGCCCCAGCATCACAGGACAGGAGTATACAGCCCCAGATTCACAGGGCAGAGTATACAGCTCAGCCTCATAGGACAGAGTTTACAGCTCAGCCTCACAGATCAGAGTATACAGGTCAGCCTCACAGATTCACGGTATACAGCTCAGCCTCACAGATCAGGGTATATAGCTCTTCTTCCTTCCTGCACATAGAGTCTCTATATACAGGAAGCAGGGCCGGTGCAAGGTTTTCTATCTACTTAGGCAAAGGTGCATTTTGCCCCCCCCCCCATCACACACACACCCTCCTGTCACCCTGCACTGCCTTGCTGGTACCTCCTTCATATTGTGCCTGCAATGTGATGGATGTCATACAGCACTGAACATTTAAGCTCTGCTGAACTGCTGCTAAACAGCAGTGTGTAATGATGGGGCAGGGTTATGCATTCCCCTCTTCCCATTACTGGCTGGCACAGAAGAGAGGACGCAGAATTAGGGCACAGAAGACAGGTGCTTTAAAAATCCAAATCCCCAGCAAGTGGCTGGAGATTAATATTTTTCTGCCTCCCCCATCCTGGTGCCCTGATTAGCCCCATTAATATAGATATTGTATTAATTTATTTCTATGTATATCTCTATAGGTTGTGTGTGTGATTAGGAGCCACATTCTCCTCCCCCTCTGCAACTTAGCACTTTGCCACCTGACAAGCAGAGGACACACATTCTCTATCACATAATATGCACTTTATACACCGACTGTACCATGCACAGTAAGTCTACACCCTGTATACGGTGGATTTGATTTAAATCATGATTTAAATCACTAGAAAAAGGCTTGAATTAAATCAACTCAATTTAAATCATTATTTTTAAAGAGCAACTGTCATCTCTGTCCACAGCGGCTCCTCCTCTGACCCACTGCTGACTCACCAACAGTCCCATTCACTTTAATGGGACGGCTGTTGATGTGGCAGTGACACAACAAGGTGAGGGACGTGGTGGCAGCAGGTGAGTGGATGCCCGCTAACAGGGGCTGCCATGATGGATCTGAAATAACAGGTGCTCTATAAATGTAAGGACTTATTCTTGCTGGTAGTTAGAATCTTTAATATTTTGAAAAAAAAAAGAAGGTTCCCTATTTAGAATAATAACCGATTCAATCATACAGTTTGTAGTGTACGTTGATTTGCAAAACAATGAGATAAAGGAATATTCCTGAACTTTGTTTTATCTCATGGTTACTGTAAAAATTGTTTGCATGCATCAATGCAGTGCATGCTATCTCAGCTTGCAGAGCTTGGATTAATTGAATGAGTTTACCAAAAATATAAATATTGCAGAATATACAGCCTCATGCTACATAATTAAGCTCCATTTCATGATGAATAAACTAAATTATTAATGTGTCTAAATAGAAAACTATCTTTATCTTTTACTCCAAAAGCATTTTATTAAAATAAATTTGATGAAAATCTGAAAAATCGATTTAAATAAAGAAAATCAGATTAAAAAATCATTGATTTATATCCACCCTGACCCTGTATGGTCACCTCAGCCTTACACACACACACACACACACACACACACAAACACCATGTCATGCCTGTTTTCACACAATTACTGGGCTGCTGCTGCTGCTGAGGTAAATTGAGGCTGTGTACTGTGAAGAAGGGATCCTATGGAAACTGGGTACAGTACATTACAGGGGCCACACTTGATATCATACCCACGATGTCTATGTAAAAAGGGGCCACACTTGGTGTCATACACAGAATGTCTATGAAAATGGGGGCTACACTGGGTTCCATATATACAGAGACCACACTGGTGCCATACATAAGCTGTCTGGAAACAGGAGCCACAACTGGGTGCCACACATAGAATGTCTATGAAGACAAGGGGTATACACTCTGGGTGTCATACATACACAGGCCGCAGAGGGTGTTATACACAGGCTGTCTGTGAAAACAGGGTCCATGCACAATGACAGTGCCCTAATCCCGAGGTAACATGCATACACAGATAATCCTCTGCACTCAGACACATCAAATATAGGGAAATGTCATTACACTGTACACAGCAGCCACGTGCCCTTTTACAGAAGATGTACACAGTCATCTAGGGGTCCTGATGCTAGTCAATTTTGGGACCATTGTTCAAATCCTACCCCTTGTCTCCATAGACAGACAAAAATTGTTGTTTCTATTTCCATAGTGTAAGGATAGGCAGTGAACACCAGCAGATCCTGGTATAAATGGGCCTCATGTACAAATGGCAGGTTAGTAATGATGGAATGAGTGGCTTCCCTGACCTGTAAAGCTTGCAATCCAATATGGGGGAAGGAAATGACACCAGTGAAAGAGTCTTGGGTGAGCTATAGTCAGGGCTGTTCTCCTGATTCCTGAACACTTCACAATCCTCCACACTTCTCCTCACACTTCAGCCTGTGCCAGCACCACCACAGCACAGATTCCTTTATTTTTATTACTGCCCCATGTAACACCTAACATTCCCCCAACCATGGGAGAGTTCTCATTACAGTGCGAGGGGAAACAGGCCCCCCAGGTGGAGAGTAGAGCCTCCTATCTATCCTCCCTCCCCCACCAATAAATCAGCAATGTGAAAGGCAGACCTCTGGTCAGGGAAACGGTCAGCAAAGACTAAATACATAAATAAGGCAAACCCATGCGGTCACAATGCCTGACCAAGTAAGAAAAAACAACACAGATCCATATATGTGCAGGATGATGATAATGTGAACTGTGCACTGTGCAGCTTCTACTGCTGATCATCATCCTGACTGTGTACTGTGTGTGTGCCATGTGAGTGGAATCAGATCTTACATCTACAACATCCTGTTCCTCAGCTCCAGGTGAATCCCTTTTTCATGTTGCCCAATCTGCAGTGTGCACTGTGTGAGTGGAGAATGAGTGAGAGGCGAGCAGGAAAGTGTGTGCAGAGGAGCAGATCATGGCTGTTCAGAGTGTGTCAGAGAGACTGAGTCCCACGGCACGCTTAAATTAGCCTTACCTTGCCCGGAGTCACGCTGCTCAGCTTCCTAATCCACCACGGGTACAGTCAGTCGTACAGTCCACAGAACAGTGAGCTGGGAAACCAGAAGTGCCGCAAAAAGCACCGTCCTCCGGTCCCTGCCAATAAAAATAAAGCACAGGGGGCCAGAGACAAATGATTGGAGAGTGGGAGTGTTTGCGGGCGCATCGCTTGTGCCCTGAACACTCCCTAAACACAGGCAAATCAGCTTCCCAGCTTGCAATCAGCTGATTGCAAGCTGGAAAACTTCCCATAGACCGCTGTGTCTGGGCCTCGAAGTCCTAAAGTGAGGGGGGGTGGCGTCCATGCGCCCCCTATGGACAGGACGCCACTGCTTTTGAGCCTCCATTACCATTAATGACAACAATCAACCTTTTCCACTCCAACCGAGCTGACAACTCTCACTCTACTCACAACTCTCACTCTACTCTTTGTAGCAATAGATACTTCTTTTACTTTTATATTTTATTTTTTTAAATTTTGGCATTGGCCCAGGTACTCAGCTTCTTGTGTATTTTCTTTGAAAATAGCTTGCTTATTAGCTTTACAAATCACCAGAATTTAACAACAAGATTTGCACCCCTCCCCTTCCCCCTTTGCAAATTTCTAGCAAGCGTTACAAATCAGTTCATAAACTGAACTCATCCCTAGTTACATCGCTACTACTGTATATTGCTCTGGATATTTAACAAAAAATCTAAACAGCAGTTTGAAGTTAAAGCACGGTGGGATTGAATTAATAGTTTCTCTGTTTCTTTTTACATGAAAATATAGCAGCAAAATCTTGTGTAGACCTTATTATTGTAAAATAATATAATGTTTTAGAATAGGTTAAAAAATAGGTTTCAATGGAATGAAAAGCATTTAGACAAAAACACTAGTTCAGAAAAAGGTGTGGATGGATTAACTATCTGCTAAGGAGGAACTTTATCTTTTCAGACACTCATAAACAGTAATATATATATTTTTATTTAAAATTGGAACGCCGCTTTAAAGTGGAACTTCGGTCATTTTTTAATCTTTCCATCTATTACATCTTCTGTCCTTGTTGTTTTAACTTTGGATAGTAAAACATTTTTTTTCTGCCAGTAAATACCTTATACAGCCCACTTCCTGTTTCTTGTCTGGTAAAAAGCCTAGGCTTATGACATCATGCACAGCTCTCTCTTTCATTCTCATGAGAATTTGCCAGGAAAGGAGAGGGGTAAGTCATAAGAGGGCCAATGAGAGCTGCAGAACTGGAGGTGTGCCTCTGTGTGCCTGTGTAAATCCAGGAAGTGCACAAGCATCAGATTCAGCTGCCCACAGTTAAAATGGATGCAGCCAGACTCAGTGGAGGGAGATTTCTGCAGCATATTTGGCAAGTACAGAATCACAGTATATATAAAATAATTTGCAAGTGGTTAGAGGGAAGATGTTTTTATTACAAATTATGTGAGCAGACTGCAGTTCCTCTTTAAGAAGAGGGACACTTTAGGAAGATGGGGACCTGCTACATGTGTTGAGGCAAAACGTTGGCTTTTTGTTAACTTATGTTGAATATTTGTTATGGCTTATTAGTCTGAGCCCATTTGCAGTAGGTAATGGTCTACAGAGATATACCAATAATAACACAAAACATGAAATCACAGAAGAAATTAGCTAAATGACTTATTGTGTGGTTTTTCATTTTTCTTTCCTGTCCCACTTGCATGTGAACTTGAATAGCTTTTGCCATTCACTTTTCATTAAGAAATATCTACACTGCATTATCACCCAGTTATCATTACAGTGCCACTGTGAAAGGGAATGGAGTTTTTCAGTACACTGAAGGGAAGAGTTCTTTCCTTAGCAAACGTGCTATAGGATGAGTAGCTGTAGATTAACTCAAACGTTATTGTAAATTAATTTTGTACAATTGGGCTGGAGTTGGGGTTTATTAAATACCCATGTTAGAAAAGACAAGATCGCTAAGCAGCTGAGCAAAGAACTTCAAGTGTGGGTAAAGAAGTTAGGCATGCAGAGTCAAGGTGGATTCTGAGAAAGTCCATATGGACTATAGTGAGGGCTCCTTTTATCTGGACGATATTTTGTCACAATGCCATGAGCTAAATAAAGCACCCCAATTGTCAACTCTGTTCCACAGCTGCATACATGTGCGCTACACAAACACAAGTGGCTACAGGTACTGCATACACATTAGAGGCAAGGAAGTGTGCCAGAGCACTGGTGATGGACATGTAGCATGAACAGATACCCTGTTTCCCCGAAAATAAGACCTAGCGTGATTGTCGGTGATGGCTGCAATATAAGACCTACCCCCCAAAAAAGCCCTAGTTAAAGTCCTTGTAGGTCTTCTTTTCAGGGTAGGGCTTATTTTTGGGGAAAAAGGGTAGGGCTTATTTGGGGGGTAGGGCTTATATTGCAGCCACCACCGACAACCACGCTAGGTCTTATTTTCGGGGAAACAGGGTAGCTGTACAAAGGATGGATAGTGTGTTTTAGAGCAAACAGCCAGGTTCACTGGGAGACAGAACACAGGCTGGAGCTGGGTCACATTCACAAATTGTCATATGCATCAGCAGAGACACAATTAGGATCTCCTTTTATTGTTATTTACCTGTAGGGGATGCAAGAATCATGTTGGTGCAAAGCCTGCAAAGAATACTGCAGGTGCAGGTGCACATAGGTGGCAGATCCTTGTTATTTTGAATAGAGAAGGGTCTTTCTCTCTTGCAGCTATGAGCAAGCTAATCTTTGCTTGATGTCTGTGATGGAGTAGAGAGGGGGTGCACCCAACTCTGGACCACCAGAGGATCCTCCAGTCCTCCGCTGGGCCAGTCTAAGCTGCTGCGCTGCCGGTACACTGGCCTTATGGCCTTAGGGCATAAATAAGGTTGGACCCCTTGAACCCCTCCTCCCATATCTATGGCCAATCTTCATGTTTGTTAATTAAACCATTATACGCTGTACAGTACATTAACTCAACAAAATTCATTGCATATTTTGAGGGGACAGCAAGATACTGTTATACAAGCTGTACACTCACTACTTTATTTACTTTTATTCAGTGTTGTCACATGAAAAGATATAATAAAATATTTACAAAAATGTTAGGGGTGTACTCACTTTTGTGAGGTACTGTAACTTAAATTGTATTTTAATTGTATTTTGTGTTGTTTATTAATAGATTGTAGTATTGTGTAAGACATAACATTATGTTTTGTTTTCATGTTTTCTTTTTTGCAGTGACTATAATAAATGACTTGCATTATCTGTATCTATATCCAAGCCATTAGCATTAGGGCAGGTGAAATAATTTATTGTTTATAAGAAAGTGTTGTGAAAAAATATAAATACAAATAAAAAGTATGTTTTTTTTTCTTGGTTTATTTTCTTCAGTGGTTCTTCTATTTGTTCAGTCCCCTACTCAGTCAAACCTTGTGAATATGGCAGCAGCAGTCTAATATATCAAGTCTTTAAGATAGGTCTGCAATCCGGGAATGCATAGGTGTGAATAGATCCTGTGAGTCTTAATTCACAGAATGCATATTAGAAGTCATGAGTACAAAACAGAAAAGAGCGTAGGATTCAGGGGTGTGTAACTCACAGTGTAGGGCTAAGAAGAGTGCAAAATTCCCCCCCCCCCCGCGAGCAATACTCTCCCCCATGTTACCCTTTCATCAAAAACCCCACTCCCTCTCCTGCAAAAATACATCCAGCACTAGTCTTTAGTCTCACCCTTCACCCCCACCAGTGAAAAAAAAATCCCCCCCCCTCCCAGACCACCCCGCCCCCCCCAAAAAAACAAATCTTCTTCCCCCTTCCACAGCACAAGTACCCCTCCACCATCCCCAAAATCCCCAATCCCAACACAACCGCCCTTCTTCCCCATCCCAGCACTTACCACCACCCCTTCTATTACAAATCATCTTCCCCTACCAGCACAAATCCTCCTCCCCCGCAATACCCCCATGGCCCCCAACAGACAGGGGGACCCTTACAGCAGCGGGATTGGAGCTGCGGGGGGGCAATTACAGAGGAGACAAAAGAGAAGGGAGAAAGAGGTGCCAGGTGGCCTCTGGTGCGGTAGTTTTTAATAAATTAAATGTTTAAAAACAATCCACTCACACATGTCAGAGCGGTAGGCATGTCAGTCTGTAAAGTCCGCTGCCAGCGTTCTCCCAATCCACGCTAATGTGATCACTGAATCGCTGGAGGAATCCAGTATAAGGATACAGAGGGAAACTCCAGTGAACTGTCAGCCTCTGATGATGGAGGCGTGGTTAAGCCTCTGGAACGCTCTGATTGGTCACAGCGTCCCAGGCTATCTGACAGTTCACTGGCGTTTCTCCGTGGCCCTCTGTATCCTTATACCGGCTTCATCCAGTGATTCAGTGATCACAGCAGAGCAGCATGGATCAGGAGAATGCTGGCAGTGGACTTCACAGACTGACATGCCTTTCTGCTCTGACATGTGTGGGTGGGTTGTTTTTAAACATTTAATTTATTAAAAATGACTGCACCACCGCCTACCTGGTGCCTCTCTCTCCCTTCTCTTTTGTCTCCACTGTAAGTGATCCCCGCCCGCAGCTTCCATCCCCTGCTGTCCAGGTCCCCCTGTGTGGTGGGCCCCTACAGGAGGCCTCGTGGTACCCCCTGTCAGCGGCACCGATGTCCGGGTCTCAGGCAGAGGGAAACCCAGGCACATCATTCAAAACCTAGGTGACAACCTAGTCAAAACCCATCACGAACAGCTCATATTTACTGTAACATGCTAATGTATTTTTAAAAGTTATTTTTATTTTTAAAATCTGCAGCTTAAAGTATACATGAAGCCCAAACAGTTAGATTTATATTTAGAGTAGCAGAGGGTTAACACTGTGGCTGATCAGGACAGTTAGCATCCTTGCTCTTTTACTTTCTGTTATAGGATGACAGCTAACTGTCTCCTAACTTTACTTTTACATTGCCTGTTACATGCACCCCTGATGGAGATGTGACTGCGATGGCAAACAATAAGCCATTATCAGGAAACTGGTCTAAAGCAATGTTATGTAGCCAGAGCTGAAGTGACTGCATGTAGATGAAAAATGATTAAAGTAGGCTGTAGTTGATCTGCACTAGAGAAGAGGTTTGGGTCCCTTGCTACCATAGATTTGAGGCAAACCCTGCATGTCCATTGTCCACACAGTTCCAGGGAATTTATGCAAAGTTTTTTATGAAGGTTTATGACAAGTTTTCCTGACACCAAGAGAAAAATGGTGACAGGGGAGGGACTTCAAGCAGATTGGCAGCCTCAGCTCTATTCCTATGAGCTTTGTGAAGGGGGGGGGGGTGTCTCTTGCCTCCAATCAGCTCTCAGACCTCTCCTCACTGAGCTCTGCAAAGTGTAACTTCAGCTCTCTGACCTCCTTTTTTCTGAACTCTCAGATAAGCTTAAACATTCAGCACTTTGAACGTAGCACTTTGAACGTATGTGGAGAAGAGAAGACTGCAGATAGATAGATACAACTTATGTAGTAGGATTTGTTTATTCTCTGTGTATCACCTGAGGATAGTCCCTTCACTGAGTATTTGGAAGGGTTTACAGCCACTTTAAGTTCATAAGACCAGAACTGCAAGCTGGACAGCAGACCCAGCCACTTAGGAATTTGTTAAAGTGGTACTAAAGTCCTGTTTTTTTTTTTTACAAACATGTTACGCTTACCTACTCTGTGCAGTGGTTTTGCACAGAGCAGACCAGATCCTCCTCTTCTGGGGACCCTTTTTAGCACTCCTGGCCCCTCCCTCCTGCCAAGTGCCCACGCAGCAAGCAGCTTAAGCCACAGCTCCGTGTTTCCATTTAGACACAGAGCCATGAGTCAGCCTCGCCCCCTCTCTCTTCTGATTGCCTAATTGACTTTGATAGCAGCGGGAGCCAATGCGTCTCAGCCAATCAGGAGGGAGAGTCCTGGACGGCCGAGACACTTGTGTATATTGCTGGATAGAGGTGAGGCTCAGGTACACTGCTCTGTGTGTCCATTCAGATATGGAGCTGCAGCCTGGCCCCGCCCACTCCCTCTCCTCATTGGCTCACTGACTTTGATTGACAGCAACGGGAGCCAATGGTACTTTGCTGCTGTCTCAGCCAATGAGGAGGGAGAGTCCCAGACAGCCGAGTCTCTCGTGCAACATCGCTGGATCAGAGGGAGCTCAGGTAAGTATTAGGGTGGCTGCTGCACACAGGAGGCTTTTTATCCTAATGCATAGAATGCATTAAGATAAAAAAAACCTTCTGCCTTTACAACCACTTTAAGCATCCAGACTCAAAGAAGTCAAAGAGACATGTTATCATCTCCTTCACTTCTCTTAGAATGTCAACAAATCACAGCACTAGGTTAATATTAACATCCTATCACTTGTGACCACATTCTCTGCAGATACAGATTGTCCACGTTATCATTATTTTGAGACCATTCCCCTTGATGCAATGAATAAGGTGTTTTGATCAGTACACCTGCAATTCTGGTTCTATTTGACTTTTTTGGAACGCTGTCAGTTACCTCATGCTGCTTTGAAAAACTCGCAGCAAAGTGCTAGATGACAGCTCTCTTTTATAGCTGACACACTGATAACTGGTAATCAACCTAATATTACTTCCCTTTGCAGCTGTGTTCATAATTGAAATTCAGTTAAAGTGTATCTAGAGCCAAAATGTTTTCTCATAGAAGGAAACTCCTGCCTTGAAAAAAAAAATTAAAGAGTTTGGCTATATGTGGGTGTTCTTTACATCTGAACTTTAATGTGAAGACCACTGAAGTAAACGAGAGGAGAATCTTTAACCACTTGCTTACTTGTGACATGGACATTCATTGTACTGTTCATTTAAGCACAAGAGAATCCATTTTGTTCTCACTGTTGAAATGTGTTCTGTAACCTTCACCTAACACACAGACACTTCTCCTACTAAACGCTCTCTACTCCCCCCTCCCTTTTCAAGGTTTAACTTTTGCAATTGTTCTATTCGCTAGTTTTTAATAATATATTTCTATTTGTTAGCTTTTAATAACATATTGCTATTTGTTACTTTTTAATAACATCTCACACCACCCCTTTCTTATCTATGTATAAAATAACATGTAATAATAAATTTTTCACTGAACGGACATTTTAAACACAGTGATTGAGTCCTGTGAATCTGTTCCTGCAGCTGCAGTATTAACTTTGTTTTAGAGTCCCAATCAGAAATCAGTCATATCAGTCTTGGCGAGTCATAACAGGAGTTTGGCAGAGTCTCCAGAAGGAACCGCGCTTCGATCGGGATCATCGGGAAACGCAGACCTCAAATGCCGGCTAGGTAAGCTGCCCTTAAGCTTGCTATATTTCTGCCTTTTCCTATGTATCCTATCTGTCGGTTCTCAAGGAAACCAGACCACTCTCGGACCTTTCTGGTTGGGTAACGTGTGTGTGTGTGAATGTGTTTGTGTCCCCCTTCACGGGTTGGACTGTGTGTGGATAGGGAAAATCCTCTGCAGTTCCCTGCGTTGACTCCTTGTGGGCGACCTGGGTCAGAGGCGCATGGTAGGGTCAGATAAAATAGAGGAAGAGAAGGCGGGAGAAACTGCAAGTCCATCTACACAACTGGTGAAACAAAGGTTTCTTGATGGTTTAATACCCCAGTTGAAAGAAAAGTTGTTCACAGCAAGGCCTGAGGCAGGCAATATGTCTATTCGAGACGTCCTGCCTATCCTGTTGTCCATAGAAAACAGGATTAACCAAAAAGACAGCAAACCCAAGGTAATGTACATGGGGAAGCAGAGAGGAAAAGGAAGAGGTAGAGGCAAAGGCAATTTCAGAAATCATGGCAATCGGGGACCAATTATATGCTACAATTGTGATGGGGAAGGACACATAGCCAAATTCTGCCATCTTCCTGACCGTAGACTAGAAAAGAGCTTAGAGGCCCCTCATGCTGATCCCAGTTCTCTGCCAAAAGCAGTGGATCAGGCATAGGAAAATGGCATGCCAGTATCAATCATGTTAAATAGGGGAGACAATGGTCCCGAGGCCAGAGTAAAAGTATTTTTACAAGAACTCCCCTATCCTGGAGGAGAAACAGAATTAACCTGTTTAATTGATACTGGTGCAAGCCGAAGTGTTTTTAATATAGAGGACTTACCTCCAGGATTATTATCTACAAATGTTATCTCTGGTGTTGGCCTAACCGGGACCTCTACTGATTTGGTTGAGTCCAAGCCACTTAAACTTAGGCTAGGACAGCAAACAGAAATTGTCACTAAAGTGTTAGTTTCAGACACAGTTCCTACCAATCTTTTGGGAGCTGACATTTTGAACCAAATTCTAGCAAACATAGACTACACTCCTACAGGAGTCCAAGTGGTCAGTAGTCTATCAGGAGAAGTTTTAAATTCTGCCTGTGGAGTATTTTTAATCCAAGACTCCACTCTGCCATTTCCACCAGAATTGAAAGTGATTCCCACTGAATTATGGGCCACCAGCAAATATGATGTAAGTCTGCTGGATTGCACCCCAGTCATGATAAAAATTAAACCAGGAGCCCATCTCCCACAGATTAAACAGTACCCACTGAGTATTGCTCAGACTGAGGGGATAAAGGATCAAATCACTCAACTGAAAGCAGCAGGGGTTGTTGTACCCATTAAGTCCCAGGTCAATACACCCCTGTTCCCAATTGCAAAGAAGCCAGACAAGAAGGGTGGGCAGGTGACATATCGCATGGTGCATGATTTGAGAGCCATTAACAATATAATAGAGGCAGATACCCCGATCGTGCCCAACCCCCGCACTTTACTAAGTGGAATACCTGCCTCCAGCACCTGCTTTACAGTGATTGATCTTGCAAATGCTTTCTTTTCGGTGCCCCTGCACCCAGATTGCTGGCACCTTTTTTCATTTACCCATGATGCCCAAAAGTTAGCATGGACAAGATTGCCCCAAGGCTGTGTGAGTAGCCCCTCTGAATATAATACTGCGTTAAAGCAAGTATTGGACCAATGGTCCCCCTTACACCCAAACACAGTTTTGCTTCAGTACATAGACGATTTGCTTATTTGTTCTGATACAAAGGACATTTGTAGCAGAGAAACAGTAAGCCTTCTCCTGTTTCTCTATAACAGTAACAACAAAGTTAGCAAAGATAAGCTACAATACTGCCAAGAGAAAGTGATCTTCCTGGGTCACTGCATTTCACATGGAATCCGTCACCTAACCCCAGATCGAGTTAAAACTCTACAAAACTTTGAAAAGCCAAGAAATGTCCGGCAACTACGTGCCTTCCTGGGGTTAGTGGGATATTGTAGGGACTGGATTCCAAATGCATCAGAACTTATGGCTCCTCTATATGAGGCTACCACTAGAAACCCTTTCAAACTCACATGGGACAATGAATTGCAGATGAAGGAGCTTATTAAAATTTTGTCTGAAGCTCCCGCCATTGGACTTCCTGACTATACTAAGACTTTCTCGTTGTTCTGTCATGAAGTCAATGGATTTGCTGCAGGTGTACTCACCCAGCTACATGGAGACAAACAGAGGCCTGTGATGTATGTATCAGCCTCATTAGACCCTGTCATCAAAGGCTCCCCCAGTTGTATGCGAGCCATAGCAGCCTGCATTTTGCTGCTAGACAAAGTAACGGAGCTTGTACTAGATTCTGCTCTGATCCTGTATGTACCACATGCAGTACAGGAAATCATGAATCAAGTAAATACTAGACATGTGTCTGCCAGTAGATTTGACAAGTACCAGTCTGCTCTTTTTGCTCCATCGAATTTAACAATCAAACGATGTGTTACTTTAAATCCGGCTACTCTTCTTCCTATAATTGATGAGGAAGATGCAACAAATGGTACTGATGTAGAACCTGAGAGTTTTTCTCATGATTGTATGGCTCTTATGGAGGTAGAAAGGGCCTCTGTCACACCAGCAAAAGATGAGCCCTTATCAGATTGTGACACACACTTATTCGTAGATGGTTCCAGATTTTACACTGACGATGGTCAGCCACACACAGGGTTTGCTGTAACCACTACAGACACCATTTTACATCAGGAAGCATTGAAACCCCAGATGTCAGCACAGGAAGCGGAGTTGTATGCTGTAGTCAAAGCATGTCATCTCCTAGAGAATCAAAGGGGAAATGTTTACACTGACAGCAGATATGCATTTGGAATAGCCCACGATTTTGGGCCTATCTGGAAAGCACGGCACTTTCTGACTAGTGCAGGGAAGCCAGTGAGACATGCAAAACTCATAGAGCGGCTATTTGAGGCCTTTCAGAAACCAGCAGAAGTTGCCATCTTGAAGGTAAAAGGGCATGCAAGGGGAAGTGACATGACAGCCAGAGGAAATGCTTTAGCGGACCAAGCGGCAAAGGATGCTGCCCTTATGGCATTTGGAGTCACATCCACTGTAGGGGTCGCCCAGGTAGCGGGGACAGATTCCCCTCATCAAGAGCAGTGGGATGTAGAAACTCTAATTCAGTTGCAGAACCAGGCCCCTGATGAAGAGAAGGATAAGTGGATCAAATGTAATGCTACCCAAAATCAGCAGGGCCTGTGGAGCGCTGACAACAGGTGGTGTCTACCCAGGAGTTTGTACCCAGTTTTAGCACAGCTAGCACATGGCGTCAGTCATCTTGCTAAGGGCGCGATGGTGGCACTTACTGACTGCTATTGGATAGCACCTGGATTTAGTGCATTTGCAGCCAGGTTTTGTGCTTCATGTCTCACTTGTGCTCTGTACAATGCAGGGAGGCCTGTTCATGTTCCCCAAAGGCATTCTCCAAAGCCAGATTTCCCTTTCCAAAGAATTCAAATAGACTACATTCAGATGCCCAGAATAGGCACCTATGAGTTTGCTTTAGTGTGTGTTGACATGTTTTCAGGTTGGCCCGAGAGCTGGCCAGTAGCCAAAGCAAATGCAAAAACAACAGCAAAGAAAATTTTGAATGAAATAGTTTGTAGATATGGAGTTCCTGAAACTATTGAGAGTGACAGAGGAACCCATTTTACTGGGGAAGTAATGAAAGAGGTAATGGAAGCACTTCACATACAGCAAGCTTTCCATACACCTTATCATCCACAAAGTAGTGGTAAAGTTGAGAGACTTAATGGAATTTTGAAAAACAGATGTGCAAAAATTAAAGCAGATACAGGAAAAGGATGGGTGGAAGCTTTGCCATTAGCCCTATATTCTGTAAGAACTACCCCTAAACAACCACATGGGCTGTCCCCCTATGAGATTTTATTTGGAGGGCCACCCAAAACAGGGCTATATTTTCCCCAACAGTTGCAGGCTTCTCACTCTAATCTGTTAGAATATGTTCAGATTTTGCAAAGAACATTGAATAAAATACATGAAGGTGTTTATAAATCTATCCCCGACCCAGATTCTGTTTCAGGTATTCACAGAATCCAACCAGGTGACTGGGTGGTGGTCAAGCGACACGTCAGAAAGCCACTAGAACCAAAATTTGATGGACCACATTTGGTGCTTTTGACAACCGGTTCTGCTGTCAAGTTGGAAGGAAAACCCACCTGGATTCACGCCAGTCACTACAAGAAAATCCTGAAGTGATGATATCCTTTGAAAAAAAGATGATAATGTTTCTTTTCTTTTTGTTGTTTGTGAGAACTGAGACATGGAAAAATAACCCTTTCATCCAAATGTTAAAATTGTATGCAACCCATAGCAACGCTAGTAACTGCTGGGTGTGTTCTCACTTACATCCCCAAACAGGAACAATACCCATGATAGCAATGCCTCTCAATTTCACTGATCTAAACAGGACCAGAATAAATGGCTCATACATAGTCTCCACAGCCAATGAGCACAGATCAGTAACTTTGATGGTTTCGAAACAGATAAACACTCCACAGATTTGTTTAAACATCACATGCCCGTTTAACACTAAATGTAGACGGTTGGGCAATTCAGATTGCACTGGAGCAAAAATTACAGTTTATGGAGGAAACTATGGTCAATATTATTATATCCCAGATCCAGAACTAAATAGAACCCTTTATAGTACAAATTGCTCACAGTTTCCAATATGTGAAAATATCGGTTTCCTGAGATTCCATGTTATTGCTTCCAGTTTTTTAGGAGCAGGCATACCGTCCATACGTAGAGGGTTATATTATATATGTGGAAATAAAGCTTACGCCTGGCTTCCTACTAATGTCACAGGTACATGTTATATTGGGAAGTTAGTACCTGCTTTGGCTGTTCGCAAAGATACAGTGCGACCAGATCAAAGTCCAGAATACCCTTTAGTGTTCAAAAGAGAGCTGTTCACTGAAGGTGACATGACATGGTCATGGTTCCCTTCCTGGACAGGATGGGGAATTGAAGCAATGAAAAGACTAAATAATTACACTAGAATTGTAGATGAGATTATTAACCTTACTACCACTGATATAGGTTTATTAAATGAAGAAATGGCTCAGCTTAAAAAAGTAGTATTAGAGCACAGATTAACGCTAAATTATCTCACTGCAGCTCAAGGTGGGATGTGTAAGATATTTCACACTGACTGTTGTATATACATTTCTGATAATGAGGACATTATTAAAGGGCATCTTGCTAAGATAAGAGAACTACAGAATAAGGCCAGAGATATTGCTAAAGATGGATGGAACCCCTTTCAGGGTTTAGGAGGTTTTGGTGATTTTTTATATGGCATAGCAACATGGTTACAGAAACTAGGCGCTTACATTGTGATGTTTCTATTTCTCATGTTTGTTATTTACTTCCTCATCAGGCTATGCCTCTGTGTGACTACCCGCTGTACCAACAAATGTACCACCAGCCCTGATGAACCCATTATTGTGAGAAAGCTAGGAGAGAGCTGAACAGGACGCCGTCTCTCTGCGCCAATGTAACAGGAGTTACCAGCAATCGGCTGAACGTAACGCGGAGAAGAATGGTGTCAAATAAACAAAAGGGGGGAAATGACATGGACATTCATTGTACTGTTCATTTAAGCACAAGAGAATCCATTTTGTTCTCACTGTTGAAATGTGTTCTGTAACCTTCACCTAACACACAGACACTTCTCCTACTAAACGCTCTCTACTCCCCCCTCCCTTTTCAAGGTTTAACTTTTGCAATTGTTCTATTCGCTAGTTTTTAATAATATATTTCTATTTGTTAGCTTTTAATAACATATTGCTATTTGTTACTTTTTAATAACATCTCACACCACCCCTTTCTTATCTATGTATAAAATAACATGTAATAATAAATTTTTCACTGAACGGACATTTTAAACACAGTGATTGAGTCCTGTGAATCTGTTCCTGCAGCTGCAGTATTAACTTTGTTTTAGAGTCCCAATCAGAAATCAGTCATATCACTTGGCACTTAAACCCCCCTCCTGTCCAGATCAATTTTCAGCTTTCAGCGCGCAAAGGGGAGAATGTCCTATGATGGCCTCCCGGAAATTCAGGTCCGCGCTGTGGCGTCATTCAGTTATAGCACGGACCTCAAGTGGTTAAAACCAATTCTCTCAATTTTCAAGGCTACTGTAATTGCAAAAGAGTGTCAAATAAAGGGCATGGGTAGCTGGACACTACAAAGGCAAACATGTAGCAATGCAAATGTCTTTTTTTGAATACTGTTTGGCCAAGAGCAACTCTTTTCCAGTAAGGCTAAAAGGGCAACATTAAAAAATGCACAATTCCTTTACCTACTTGCCTACCAGGCCAATTCTAACATTTCTCTCCTACATGTAAAAATCATAATTTTTTTGCTATAAAATGACACAGAACCCCCAAACATTATATATGTTTTTTTTTTTGCAGAGACCCTAGAGAATAAAATGGCAGTCGTGGCGGTGCATTAAAAAAAAAAAAATAAATAAAACAGTAAAGTTTTTTGTGGGTAAGAGGCATAGGGGAGGAGTATGGATGGTATAACAGTGGGCACTATGTACAGAAGAGGCGTGTGGAGGGTATGTCAGTGGGCATTATGTACAGGAGATGAGTGTGCAGGGTATGACAGTGGGCAGTATGCACAGCAGAGGGGTGTGGAGGGTATGTCAGTGGGCAGTATGTACAGGAGAGGAGTGTGGGGGGTATTACAGTGGGCAATATGTACAGGAGAGAAGTGTGGAGGGTATGACATTGAGCAGTATGCACAGCAGAGGAGTGTGGAGGGTTGAAAGTGGGCACTATGTACAGGAGAGGAGTGTGGAGGGTATGACAGTTGGCAGTATTGACAGGAGGAGTGTGGAAGGTAAGATGAGGGCAGTATGTACAGGAGAGGAGTGTGGAGGGTATTATGGGAGCAGTATGTACAGGAGAGGAGTGTGGAGAGAAAGACAGTTGGCATTATGTACAGGAGAGGAGTGTGGAAGGTATTATGGGGATAGTATGTACAGGAGAGCAGTGTATGACAGTGGCCAGTATGTACAGGAGAGGATTGTGGGGGGGGGTATGACAGTGAGCAGTATGTACAGGAGAGGAGTGTGGAGGGCAAGACAGTGGCCAGTATGTACAGGGGAAGAGTGTGAGGGTATGACAGAGGGTAGTATGTACAGGAGAGGAGTGTGGAGGGTATGACAGTGGGCAGTATGCACAGGAGAGGAGTGTGGAGGGTATGACAGTGGGCAGTATGCACAGGAGAGGAGTGTGGAGGGTATGACAGTGAGCAGTAAGTAAAGGAGAGGAATGTGGAGGATATGATGGTGAGCAGTATGTACAGGAGAGGAATGAGGAATATGGAGGTATGACAGTGAGCAATATGTAAAGGAGAGAAATGTGGTGGGTATGGCAGTGAGTAGTAAGTAAAGGAGAGGAATGTGGAGGGTATGACGGTGAGCAATATGTACAGGAGAGGAATGTGGAGGGTATGACAGTGAGCAGTATGTACAGGAGAGAAATGTGGAGGGTATGACAGTGAGCAGTATGTACAGGAGAGGAGTGTGGAGGGTATGAAAGTGAGCAGTATGTACAAGAGAGGAATGTGGAAGGTATGACAGTGAGCAGTAAGTACAGGAGAGGAATATGGAGGGTATGACAGTGAGCAGTATGTACAGGAGAGGAGTGTGGAGGGTATGTCAGTGGGCAGTATGTACAGGAGGAGTGTGGAAGGTAAGATGAGGGCAGTATGTACAGGAGAGGAGTGTGGAGGGTATTATGGGAGCAGTATGTACAGGAGAGGAATGTAGAGAGAAAGACAGTTGGCAGTATGTACAGGAGAGGAGTGTGGAAGGTATTATGGGGACAGTATGTACAGGAGAGCAGTGTATGACAGTGGGCAGTGTGTACAGGAGAGGATTGTGGGGGGATATGACAGTGAGCAGTATGTACAGGAGAGGAAGTGTGGAGAGTAAGACAGTGGGCAGTATGTACAGGAGAAGAGTGTGAGGGTATGACAGAGGGTAGTATGTACAGGAGAGGAGTGTGGAGGGTATGACAGTGGGCAGTATGCAGAGGAGAGGAGTGTTGAGGGTATGACAGTGGGCAGTATGTACAGGAGAGGAGTGTGGAGGCTATGAAAGTGAGCAGTATGTACAAGAGAGGAATGTGAAGGGTATGACAGTGAGCAGTAAGTACAAGAGAGGAATGTAGAGGGTATGACAGTGAGCGGTATGTACAGGAGAGGAATGTGGAGGGTATGACAGTGAGCAGTATGTACAGGAGAGAAATGTGGAGGGTATGACAGTGAGCCATATGTACAGGAGAGGAATGTGGAGGGTATGACAGCGGGCACTATGTATAGGAGAGAAGTGTATGACAGTGGGCAGTACGTATAGGAGTTGAGTATGGAGGGTATGACAGTGAACAGTATGTACAGGAGAGGAGTGTGGAGGGTATGACAGCATGCACTATGTACAGGAGAGGCTTGTGGGGGGTTTGACAGGGGGCACTATGTACAGGAAAGAAGTGTATGATAGTGGGCAGTATGTACAGGAGAGGATTGTGGGGGGTATGACAATGCACACTATGTAAAGGAGAGAAGTGTGGTGGGTATGACAGTGAGCACTGTGTATAGGAGAGAAGTGTGGAGGGTATGACACTGGGCACTATGTATAGGAGAGGAGTGTGGAGGGTATGACAGTGGGCACTATGTACAGGTGAGGAAGATGAAGGAATCTGGGAAGGGAAAATTTAAAGGTTTGTGAAAGGATGTTTAGGGACTGCGTAGTGGTTAGGCGGTCCATACATGGATTGAAATTAAGCAAATTAAGCAGAGATCAGCCATGTATGGGCTAGCTGGTTTTACACAAGTCAATCTATTAATTGACTTGAGTACAGCCAGCCTGTCAGTTTTTTCCCAAAACAATCAGTGCTGCCAGCTATAATTGGCAACACTAATCATTGTATTCTATGGGTAGGGAAGGCTCCCCACTGGCTGAACACAATAACACTGCGGGAATGATTCCCCCATCCACAGGTCAGCAGGTGAGAGGATGTGTGAGGACAGGCTGGGGAGAGAGGTCTGTCAACAGGGGGGTGAAGTGGTCATGGGGGGATATCAATTAGCGGGTGGGGGGAGTAACTGGGAGGTGGCTAACATGGGAAGTGGCTGGGGAGTGACCTGGTTGGTGGGGAGTATGAAATGGATGATGTATTTCAAGTTTCTTTCACATTTGCGGTAATGCTTACTGCCTTCTGAAAAGTGATCTGTGGTGGATTGCTTTTCAACGAGTGGTATAGCAGCAGCTGACAGGCTTTCATGAGGTGCCACTGCCACTCCTTGTTTTTTTTTTTTTTTTTTTTTTTTACATTGCTGAATGGTAGTTTTACATTGTTGGACTATGCTGCTACTGCAAGCGAGTTTGGCTTGCAGTTGCAGAGTGGCCCCATTGAAATCAATAGGTGAGTTTGACAGGCGCTTCCGCCTGTCAAACTCTGCATGCAGGCTCCAAGCTGTCCATTGAGGTCAGTGCCTCTGACAAGAAGTGAGGAGAGGCACTCATCCTCTCAGTCTGCTGCAAACAGTGTGTGCCAGCTTGTAATTAAACTGCCCGCTCTGTATGTAGCTTCTGACAGGCTGCCCAAGGAGCCCTGTATCTCTGGAACCATAGATGATAGAGGCCCCAAATTTTGACCAGTGGTGGGGTAGGTCTTCAGCTACCTACCCCCCCCCCCCCCGTGACCCCTGGTCGCCGAGCCACGACCCTTGAAGTCGATCTTTTTCTTGTTTGTTTGTACAGGAGAGGAATGTGGAGGGTATGACAGTGAGCAGTATGTACAGGAGAGGAGTGTGGAGGGTATGAAAGTGAGCAGTATGTACAACAGAGGAATGTGGAGGGTATGACAGTGAGCAATAAGTACAGGAGAGGAATGTGGAGGGTATGACAGTGAGCGGTATGTACAGGAGAGGAATGTGGAGGGTATGACAGCAGGCACTATGTATAGGAGAGAAGTGTATGACAGTGGACAGTACGTATAGGAGAGGAGTATGGAGGGTATGACAGTGAGCAGTATGTACAGGAGAGGAGTGTGGAGAGTATGACATTGAGCAGTATGTACAGGAGAGGAGTGTGGAGGGTATGGCAGCACTATGTACAGGAGAGGCTTGTGGGGGGTATGACAGGGGGCACTATGTACAGGAAAGAAGTGTATGATAGTGGGCAGTATGTACAGGAGAGGATTGTGGGGGGTATGACAATGCGCACTATGTAAAGGAGAGAAGTGTGGTGGGTATGACAGTGAACACTGTGTATAGGAGAGAAGTGTGGAGGGTATGACAGTGGGCACTATGTAAAGGAGAGAAGTGTGGTGGGTATGACAGTGAGCACTGTGTATAGGCGAGAAGTGTGGAGGGTATGACAGTGGGCACTATGTATAGGAGAGGAGTGTGGAGGGTATGACAGTGGGCACTATGTACGGGTGAGGAGGATGAAGGAATCTGGGAAGGGAAAATTTAAAGGTTTGTGAAAGGATGTTTAGGGACTGCGTAGTGGTTAAGCGGGCCATACATGGATTGAAATTAAGCCAATTAAGCAGAGATCAGCCATATATGGGCTAGCTGGTTTTACACAAGTCAATCTATTAATTGACTTGAGTACAGCCAGTCTGTCAGTTTTTTCCCAAAACAATCAGTGCTGCCAGCTATAATTGGCAACACTAATCATTGTATTCTATGGGTAGGGAAGGCTCCCCACTGGCTGAACACAATAACACTGCGGGAATGATTCCCCCATCAACAGGTCAGCAGGTGAGAGGATGTGTGAGGACAGGCTGGGGAGAGAGGTCTGTCAACAGGGGGGTGAAGTGGTCATGGGGGGATATCAATTAGCGGGTGGGGGGAATAACTGGGAGGTGGCTAACATGGGAAGTGGCTGGGGAGTGACCTGGTTGGTGGGGAGTATGAAATGGATGATGTATTTCAAGTTTCTTTCACATTTGCGGTAATGCTTACTGCCCTCTGAAAAGTGATCTGTGGTGGATTGCTTTTCAACGAGTGGTATAGCAGCAGCTGACAGGCGTTCATGAGGTGCTACTGCCACTCCTTGTTTTTTTTGTTTTTTTTTCCATTGCTGAATGGTAGTTTTACATTGTTGGACTATGCTGCTACTGCAAGCGAGTTTGGCTTGCAGTTGCAGAGTGGCCCCATTGAAATCAATAGACGAGTTTGACAGGTGCTGCCGCCTGTCAAACTCTGCATGCAGGCTCCAAGCTGTCCATTGAGGTCAGTGCCTCTGACAAGAAGTGAGGAGAGGCACTGTGAACTCATACTCTCAGTCTGCTGCAAACAGAGTGTGTCAGCTTGTATTTAAACTGGCCGCTCTGTATGTAGCTTCTGACAGGCTGCACAAGGAGCCCCGTATCTCTGGAACCATGGATGATAGGAGCCCCAAATTTTGACCAGTGGTGGGGTAGGTCTTCAGCTACCTACACCCCCCCCCCCCCCCCCGTGACCCCTGGTCGACGAGCCACGACCCTCGAACTCAATCTTTTTTTTTGTTTGTTTGGGGGTTTTTTTTTCTTTTCTTTTTTTTTTTTTTAGCAAATGGGCCTATCTTAAGGTAGGGGCAGCTCCACTAGCCCCTATGTTAAGCCGGCCGTGGCCTCACCCTCAGTCTACATTCCTGCCGTGGAGGACAGCCGGTGCTGAACTTAGAGAGCTGGAGATGGTGCACTGCAGCATGGACTGGTCAGACTCTCTCTGTGCATCACAGCGGTAGGTCAGTGTGAGAACGCCAGGCCAGCTGTTTAGTATGTCACATTGCTTTAATATATACCAAGCATACTGAGTGTTCCTTCCCAGTGCCCTTCCACCAGGTACTATTCCCTAACCTATATCTAATTACCCTGATATCTATATACACTGAGTGCACACTTATATCTGTCCACTGAGTGCCACTTGGTGTACAGATATGACAGATATCAGTGTCAGAGGTACTAGCATTCCGTGTACAGAGATCAGTGTTATATATATTGGGAATAGCACTTAGTGACTACTATTCCCTATGTATAACACTGACATCCGTACATGGAATGCCACTCCATGTACAGATGTCTGTGTTAAAATATAAGGAATAGAACTCAGTGTACAGATCTCCAGGGGCGGACTGACCATTTGGGCACCCGGGCACTGCTTGAGGCTCCAGGACCAGAAGAGGCCCCATGAGAGGCTCCTGACCTAGACTTCATTGACCCATGTGCTCATGGAGGGAACAATCTGCACAGCTGAGGACAGTGTACATGCTTGTCAAGCATGGCTTCTCCACAAGTGAGGGAGCTTGCCCACTGTCCTATGCTGTGTCTGGAGATAGCTCCGCTCATGTTCCAACCTCTCCAAGCCTGAACCAAACACGCCGTCAGTCCAGTCTGGGCTCCGCTTCCCTGCCTGTCTGGATCCTGGCACAACACCAGGACCCAGCCTAATCCCTGGGGCCACTACCAACAACAACTCACCAACCGAGCACTGCACTCCACAGTAAGTGCCCTGCCACTGTGAATACCCAACGTCCCACCCCTCTCTCTCTCACCCCCTCTCTATTTCACCTCCCTTTCTCTCTCTTTCTTCCTCCTCTCTATCTCTCTCTCTCTCTCTCTCTCTCTCTCTCTCTAACTCCTCCCTCTCACCCCATCTCTCTCTCTCTTTCATTCCCCCTCTATCGCCTTCCCTCTCTTACCTCCCTCTCTCACCCTCTTTCTCTTTCTCTCTCTCTCTCCCTCTCTCTCTCCCTCAGGGTGCCCTCTCTCTCAGCCCTCCCTCTCTGCCAGTCCCACTTCTCTCTCTCTCAGCCCCCCTACCTGTTTCAAGCAGAAATACTGCACATACTGACTCCTACCACCATGACTATTTCAAATCACTGAAGTGGTCATGGTGTTAGAGTGTTCCTTTAATATCTCTCAGAAGAAGTAAACCTCTGTATACTGATTCCATTTCATTTGATCATCCTCTAGTTATGTTAAATTGAGTTTGCCATCTCCCTGAAATTAGTTTTTGCAGGTTGGGATGTCTGGGTCACCCTACTCTATATTTGCCTGGGCTGTGAAATATCTAATGCGGCGGCGTCCCCCCCACATCCTCCATTAAGTCCTGCTGGGGCTTGGCCTGTCTCAGAGAGGGGCGAGCGCCACCGGATTATAGAGTGGGGATCTCCCACTTACCTAGCTGTCAGACGAAGTCCCGCCTCCCTGGCCAGCTCCTATGATAGGCAACACACTGGTGACATCTATCATAGGAGGTGGGACTTCCTCTGAGGACAGCGGCTGCACGGGGTAAACAGGAGATCCCCACTCTACATAATCCGACTCCTCTCCTCTAGGTAAGGCTGAGCTGATTGGCACTGAGCAGGCTGAGCTGATGGGCACTGAAAAGGCTGAGCTGATGGGCACTGAGCAGGCTGAGCTGATGGGCACTGAACAGGCTGATCTGATGGGCACTGAACATGCTAAACTGATGGGCACTGAACAGGCTGAGCTGATTGGCACCAAACAGGCTGCATTGATGGGCACTGAACAGGCTGAGCTGAAGGGCACTGAACAGGCTGAGCTGATGGGCACTGAACAGGCTGATTTGATTGGCACTAAACAGGCGGCATTGATGGGCACTAAACAGGCTGCATTGATGGGCACTGAACAGGCTGAGCTGATGGGCACTGAATGGGTCTGATGGGCACTGAACAGTCTGCATTGATGGACACTGAACAAGCTGCATTGATGGGCACTGAACAGGCTGATCTGATGGGCACTGAACAGGCTGCATTGATGGGCACTGAGCAGGCTGAGCTGATGGGCACTGAGCAGGCTGAGCTGATGGGCACTGAGCAGGCTGAGCTGATGGGCACTGAACAGGCTGAGCTGATGGTCACTGAGCAGGCTGAGCTGATGGGCGTTGAGCAGGCTGATCTGATGGGCACTGAACAGGCTGATCTGATGGGCACTGAACAGGCTGAATTGATTGGCACTGAACAGGCTGTATTGATGGGCACTGAACATGCTGCATTGATGTGCACTGTCTCTCTCAGCCCTCCCTCTCTCCCAGCCCCACTTCTCTCTCTCTCAGCCCCCCTACCTGTTTCAAGCAGAAATACTGCACATACTGACTCCTACCACCATGACCATTTCCAATCACTGAAGTGGTCATGGTGTTAGAGTGTTCCTTTAATAGCTCTCAGAAGAAGTAAATCTTTGTATACTGATTTCATTTCATTTGATCATCCTCTAGTTGTGTTAAATTGAGTTTGCCATCTCCCTGAAATTTGCATTGAACAGGCTAAGCTGATGGGCACTGAACAGGCTGTGCTGATGGGCAATGAACAGGTTGAGCTGATGGGCACTGAACAGGCTAAGCTGATGGGCACTCAACAGGCTGCATTGATGGACATTGAACAGGCTGAGCTGATGGGCACTGAACAGGCTGCATTGATGGCACTGAGCAGTCTGCACTGATTGGCATTGAAAAGGCTGCGTTGATGGGTACTGAACAGGCTGCGCTGATGGGCATTGGTGAGTCTGCGCTGATGGGCACTGGTGAGGCTGTGCTGATGGGCACTGGTGAGGCTGCGCTGATGGGCACTGGTGAGGCTGTGCTGATGGCTACTGGTGAGTATAATACACTCTTCAACTGTGCTTTAAAATGCATGGTTTTCCCTTTTATGAACCAGAAAATAATGACATTATGCGGTTGGGCTGGTATAATAATGATATGGGGCTGATTGATGAAATGATTTCCAGAAATAACTTATATATCATATAATCATTACATAAACATATACTACACACACTGCATATATCATTTGAGAAAAATATGCTTATAAAATACTGTATTTATTGACGTATAACACTCACTTTTTCACCATGAAAATCGGGTGCAAATAGCGTGTGCGTGTTATACGCCAATACTACAATTTCAGCTGCCTCGGAGGCAATGGGGGGGGGCGGGATGAGTGCCGTCAGATTACATACAGTGAGAATCTCCTGTTTACTTGGCGGCCTCTGTAATAGGAAGTCAATAGATGGCAATGGCGAGGCTGCTGCATTGATGGCAATGGCGAGGCTGCTGCATTGATGGCAATGGTGAGGCTGCATTGATGTGGACTAATAAGGCTCTATTGATGGCACTTGTAAGGTTGCAGGTGGGCATTGATCAGGCTGCATTGATGGCAATGGTGAGGCTGCAGATGGGCACTGACCCTTATTTTGCTTCAAAGTTCCATATTTAAAATTTAAGTTTTTTTCCTGAAACTTCCCTCTTAAAATGAATGTGCGTGTTATACGCCTGTGCGTGTTATATGCCAATAAATACGGTAGTTTACTATTTGCCAATAAAAAAAATAAAAAAATTCATTTTTAAAATCTGGTCACCTTATTATAGATAATAGAACCTAGGTGAGTAACCATAATTAGGACAATATTTAGATGTTTCAGAATAAATAGCTATTTTAAAGTTTGTTGCAAATATGCAGCTAAAACAAACCAAGATGTTAGCAATATAAATGCTGTCAGACTATTTTTTAAGCGGCCAGATCTGTAGCAAGCATAAAAAGATAGGAGTTTAGATTTCTTAGACTGTCAAGGCTGCAAGCTGGTTGCATGCTGTTGACAGATAGTAAAGCCAAAGTGAGGATGACAACCTCAGAACCAGCATCTTTTAAAAACAAGTCAGTAATGATAGCGCTGTTCTCAAAGTTCACTTTTAGTAATTACCACTAGGTGGCAGCATTAGACACTTTGTTTGCTGTAAATCTCAAGTCACAAACTCTACTGTAGAATTTGTGCCATAAAATCAATCTTTACTGATCAGGGTGATCGCTAAAATAATATTTCACATTGATTTCAAATCTTTTTTTTTTTGGAAAATGCAATTTTCCCTTTTAGTTTCTTCTCTAAGAAAAGCAGTAAGTATTTAGAAGAATTCTTCAATTAAAAAAAAAAACAAAAAAAAAACATAATTCTTACTAGATTACGCTCTCTTGATTTTTCTTTATGCATAGATTTTTCTTCTGTTGACACCCCTGCATTGAACTTTTGAAGGACTTCTCTTTTGTGATTGTGAACCATTTCCATTCTCTATTTGGAACTGACACCCATATCCTACTCTGGGGACTTTTCAACTGTCCTTTGAACTTTGCCATTTACTTGGGTTTCAAGTTTTTTATGTATTATAATTTAATCACTTATATGTATGTATGTTTTTTTGAGTTTATTGCATGTGATTTGACATGGGGCTTATTTTTGATTTGTATGGGGCTTATTTTTCATATGCTCATCTTTAGAATTAATTTTTACTTTCACTGTGATATAATTTGTAGCGCTGCACACTTTTGTTTTTCCACATAGAAAAATTAGATCTGGACTCGTTTTCCTCATTCTGTTTCAGCGCTTAGCAGGTCTCTGTTCTAGAACAAGCATAAATGTATTAGATGCTCTAAAACATAATATGCACATGTTTTTCCAAAATCAGTGACTAAACAAGTTGTGAAAGAAGGATGGAAATGACAACTCTGCATACAGCCTCAAAAACAAGCCAACAAGCCTCAAAAACAAGCCAACCAAATCTCATGAATTCAAGAGTATAGAACAAATAATCTCGGGCTGTCAATAGATTTTTGTAAGTCTAATGACAGGAACAATGCTGCTCTCCAAGAGAGGGGCTACAATTGGAGTTAATGATTGATAATAAAGTCAACACTGTACGGGTTTGATTCATTGCTTGCAAATGGCAGATAAACTCAGCATGATAAAATTTGATGTGGTGTTCCAAAAATTAATGCATTTGCGTTTCTGAGGTTTTTGTTGAAAACCTTTAGATCACAATCACTAAGGGAAATAGGTCTATAGTTGGTCACATCTGTAAAATGTTTTGCAGGTTTGGGTATAACACTAAAAAGGCCCTATTCTCTTCCTAGGAAAGGCAATTACACTCTTGTAGGTGGTTAAATGGAGAAGTTAGATATGGAGCTAGGAGATCGGAGAAATGTTTGTAAAAGCCATTTGGGAACCCATCAGGACTAGGTGATTTATTAAGTTTAGGAGTTTTAATAATCTTGTTTATTTTCTCAACTGTTAATTATTTTTCCATAAGTTCCACATGTTTCTGATTCAGTATGGGTGGTCTTTAAAAAAAGCAGTCCACATGTGCCCTAATTACAGGGAATGGTTTCCAATAAAATGTACTAAATTTCATGTTCTGAGACCACATAAGTACCATTATGTAGTTTACATCTGGGCATAGTGTAACGACACCCCGAGTATGAAAGGGGTTAAAGTCGTTTAGGACATTTCAAACCCAAACACAAAGGCAGCTACCGAACACTCCAATCAGCCGAACAAGGAACCCATACAAATAATCCACCCCAAAAACGAGACACAGCACTGTCTTCAGGTTTCAAGCAGGAATGAATCTTTATTCAAAAAACACATGTTATACAGATCCCACTCCAAAGCACTTCCCCCCACCCTTGGAAAACAGGGCGGGTTAAACTGTCCAATAACAATGGACACACAGGTCAGGTGTGCTTAACTTCTCATCAGTAAACAGTCTTAACAGGGGGGCTGCTGGAAGAATCCCCCCTCCCTCTTTCCTCACAGCAATACACATCCTGTGATCCAAGGCAGACAAACACAATAGAACATTGGAATACAGCCCCACCCCAAAGTAGCACAGCAAACAGTACACATTCTATATACACATATATACAGCATTGAGTCTCTGACTAGCACAGATCATAGTGGGGTTCTCATTCACCCTGTGCCCCTATTAGTGACTCCCATCACAATGGCATATCCAGGGTCCCCAGAGTCTGTGTGTCTTGGGGGACATGGACCTGAATCTAAAGTAACGCCACCTCCAGGGTCCCCAGACATACAGCTCACAAAGAGCACCGCCCCCCCAAATGCCAGGGCCCATAATCGGTTTGCAGGAGGCTAGCCATCAGTCCCCTCCAAAAGCCTCTTTTCCGGCTAGGTCTGTCACATTTCTCCCCTTTCGGCAGTAGACTAACACAGGAGGAGACCCCAGACGGGTTGACTCCGAAGTTAGTCAGTAGTTCCAGTCCCTCAATGCCGGTATCCACACAGTACCCCAAATAAATTGTTCCAAACAGAGAATTACTCACCCAGCCAACCTCTGCATCTCTCAGAGAACATCCCCGCCGCTTGGGAGAGGCCTGGACTGGCCCTTCTCCCTGGAGTCCTTTCTGCCGCTGGAGAGAAGACAGGGTGACTGGGCTCACTCCGTCACACTGTTGGGGATCTGGGCCGACCGTCCAGCACCCCTGGGGTATACAAGTGGACACTGAAGTCCCATCCACTTTTGGTAAGTGAAAATCCCCCAGTGCTTGCAAAGCATGGCTGACATCCTCCTGTCCTAGTGCCGCACCAATTTTTGGGGTTGTGTCAGTAAAGACCGAAGTCCCTTCCACTACCACAAGAGCTCCCTCTTCTGTTAGGTGAGGGCAGAGGCTTGCAGCACTCTGCTCTGTTTCCAGCTCTTCTGCTGGATTGGTGGCATCATTCTGGGGTGCCCTATGCTGCTGGGAAGGGACCATCTCCTTCTCACCCTGGGCCTCCGGGACCGCCGCAGGTGTAGGGCAGAGGTCTTGGACCCTCTGTCCGGTGACCAGCGCTTCAGCTGGGGAAGTTCCTTGTAACTCCACAAATACTGCTGTTGGTGCTGGGCAGAGCACAGTGAAGCCCGGCCTTAACACCAGCTCCCCCACCGGAGGCTCACCTGGCTGTTCCTCCCCAGCAGAAAAGTCCATCAAATCCCCTGTGTCTGTAACTGGTGTCTGGGGATAGAAGTTCACAATCTCATGTCCGTGGAACCCAGAAGATGCTATCAGTGCTGGGCAGAGGTTAGCAGAACTCTGCTCTGTTGTCAGCACTTTAGCTTTGGAGATGGCAATCTCCGGAGTTTCCACTGCCGATTCTCTGGCATGCTGCTGAACGCATTCTAGCAGTTTCCTGTATGCCCTTTCCAGATGCTGTTCCTTCCTTAGCAAATAGTCTAGATCAGGTTTAAGCTCTGAGACCCTTGCAAGACTGAACATAGCCTCTCTGTATTCTCGCAGGTCTTCCAGAGTAGGTTCCCCTTCATCGCCATACACAAAACAATCTGAAAGGCTCTCCCACAGCAATCCAGGGCCACCAAAGTCATATCCCTCCGGAGAGCATTCTGTTGTCTCCCCTAAATATTCCTCCTCCACGTGCCATTGCAGAGCCCGATACCGATTGTCCAGCTCTATTTCTTGCTGGACCAGCCTGTCCAACTCAGTCACCCATTGCTCCTGGAGCCGCTCTCCCAGGAATTGCATCCATAACTCCCGTTGTGCACTGGCCTGCTGCTCTGGGGTTGGAAAGCACTTGCCCTGAATGAATGAATGAATGAATGAATGAATGAATGAATGAATGAATTATAAAGCGCTGCAAATGCGAACTGAATCGCCTCAAGGCGCTGGAGGCCCTGTTGTGTTGCAGCAAACTGGAGGGCTCTAATCCAGTGTCTTACCCGGATCTTCTGCCTGAGCTCCAGGTATTCATCCACAGACACAGTCCTGGGGATTGCTGAAAGGACGATCCGCAGCAGCCCGGGGAACTTTGATGCCAGATCCATATCTCCGCTGGGGTGACTGAAGTCTGCTATGCTGGGCCTTTTGGTTATGTTGGGTCTTTCAGCTCTATCCATTTCGACTAGTTCTGCGATAATGTCCCTCTTCTTACGGTTGTTGGCTGGTCTCCGGTTGTAGCTGTCCTTCTGGGCTGTGGGAATGATCCCGCTGCTTGCCACCAGTGTAACGACACCCCGAGTATGAAAGGGGTTAAAGTCGTTTAGGACATTTCAAACCCAAACACAAAGGCAGCTACCGAACACTCCAATCAGCCGAACAAGGAACCCATACAAATAATCCACCCCAAAAACGAGACACAGCTCTGTCTTCAGGTTTCAAGCAGGAATGAATCTTTATTCAAAAAACACGTTATACAGATCCCACTCCAAAGCACTTCCCCCCCACCCTTGGAAAACAGGGCGGGTTAAACTGTCCAATAACAATGGACACACAGGTCAGGTGTGCTTAACTTCTCATCAGTAAACAGTCTTAACAGGGGGGCTGCTGGAAGAATCCCCCCTCCCTCTTTCCTCACAGCAATACACATCCTGTGATCCAAGGCAGACAAACACAATAGAACATTGGAATACAGCCCCACCCCAAAGTAGCACAGCAAACAGTACACATTCTATATACACATATATACAGCATTGAGTCTCTGACTAGCACAGATCATAGTGGGGTTCTCATTCACCCTGTGCCCCTATTAGTGACTCCCATCACAATGGCATATCCAGGGTCCCCAGAGTCTGTGTGTCTTGGGGGACATGGACCTGAATCTAAAGTAACGCCACCTCCAGGGTCCCCAGACATACAGCTCACAAAGAGCACCGCCCCCCCAAATGCCAGGGCCCATAATCGGTTTGCAGGAGGCTAGCCATCAGTCCCCTCCAAAAGCCTCTTTTCTGGCTAGGTCTGTCACACATAGCTTGGAAACATGTCCTAGGATTGATTGAATTTGTTGGCTAAAAGTTGCCCTGGTTTATCTCCCCATTTGAAGAATCTACGCTGGGACCATTGCAATGACTTTTCTCCTATATGGTAATGGTTGGTCTTTTGATCATTGATTTCATGCTTTTTTACTTTAAGTTTTGAGGAAAGCTGAATTAGGGTCCTACGAGGGGTGGCCCTATGTGCTGACCAATTAATAGAGGAAGAGGTAACTGTTTTTATTTTGGAGAAAACTTTAATGTGATGGGCAATATTAAAGCAATAGGCTTGATTAACCAGAAGAGATTCAATGAAATTGTGGTTGTTTCCTACACAGTTCTAGAAGAGTTATCATTATGGGGTTCATGGTCAGACCAGGTCTTCGAAAATATGCTGGTAGTTACTAATGTAGCACCCTCTACCTGAAGGTAGGTGCTAGAATAGGATTTTCCCAGCTCAGGATATGATATGTGTAGGTAAATTTAGGCAGGCTTATGTTGTGTGCTGGGTCTGTCTGTTTCAATTCTGGGATTGGGAGTGTACAGTGCAGTGGTAGGTGTGGTCACTTGTACTTTGATTCAGAGATGCCTCCCCTATTTTCAGAAAGATGTTTCTGGAATGGGGGCTAGACCTGAAGTCTGAGTGGCAGGCAGCTCATGTGAGGAGCTCTGACCAATTACCTCTAGGTATTGGCAGGGGGCAGGCCTCTCATATAAGCTGGGATCACATGCCATCAGGGAGGAGTTCTGAGAGCAGGAAAAGATAGAATGGAGTGCTGAGTTGTGGTTCCAGGCATCCCCACATGGGGGGTGCCCCGAGCGTGGAGGAGGGCTGTGGGAGCCATAGGAATCTTCATCAAGGAGCTGTTGTCAAGCTGCTGTGACCAGGGAACACAGGACTTGTGCACAGATGAAGAATGGTGAAGAAGAAGTAGCAGTAAAGAGTCAGGAGGAAAGCGGTAGAGCTAAAGTCAAGCTGCTGTGACCAGGGAACACAGGACTTGTACTTTGAAGGAAGTAGTGCTGAAGAATTATAAGAGGATCTTTAAGAGTAGTGAGAAATGCTGTCGCCGGGGAACACAGTGTTTGCAATCTTGGACTTGCTGGTATCAGTGGTCCACCTATTACCATGTGCCAGGCCGTCGGGGGGAGGTACCGTGTATCTCTGGTCTGGTTAAGTGCATTGGTAATACCTTCCAAAAGACTGTATGGCTGTCTGATTCATTGAGCCATCGGAAAAAGGTTGTGTAGGCCTCTGGCTCCTTGATTCGCTGAGGCAATACCATTATGGTCTGCAAGGTGGAATTATTCAGAGTGATTCTTTCTTGTCCCAATGGAAGTGAAGAAATAGTATTTCAGTAGTTTTGCAGTGAAGGATTTGTACAAGAAGAGAAGGAGCAACAGTCTGCAGAGAGGTTATCCAGAGGAAGGAGACTGGGGGTGCAAGGTGTGCTTTTGCAAGGCCAAGACCACTGAATAATGTCTTACAATGTGCTAAATGCTATGGGCATCTCATATCTTCCTTTATCCCACCCAAGTTGTATCCTGCAATAAACATAACAAAACTGCGCAAATGACTGTTCATTGTCTTAACTGATAGATGGGGGTCTGGCAGCAGGGTGATTGACGGATTGCTAGTAACCAAGTGGTGAACATACCGCTACACTAACTTAAGGAACAGAACTAAGGACAAAATGATGTAATAATTTCTGGATTATTGACTGTGAACTCTTGAGTAGTGGATGTAATCATTAGCAGTTGGGTTGGCCTCTCTCCAGACATCAACAAGATCTGCTGAAGGTCCACCAACTTGTGACTCTGTTTAGGAGAACATTAATAGGAAGTTGGTTTGGACCTGCTCAAGATATGTTCCAATGTGATTGTAATCCTCAGGTACTATGTGCCTTCTCTTTCAGAAAGCAGGTCCCTTAGGAGATCCTAAAAAATTGTGTTTGTCCTGTATCGGAAGCAAAATACACAATAAAAGTAACCAGAGTCCCCTTCACCAATAGATAATGCTCATGGGTATATCCCTAATAACTTTTTTTCCTAAAATGATAACCAATGTGACAAACAAAAGGCCACTTCCCTTTTCTTTTGTAAATATTTTGGCATAATTAGGCACTACAGGCAGTCCCTGGGACAAATATCCGACTTACAAACCACTCCTACATACAAGCGGAAGGAGACAACAGGAAGTGAGAAGAAATCTACCCCTAGGAAAGGAGATTCACTCCTGGGAAAAAAGTGTCTCCACTGAAGCTTTATCACCAATCCTTGTTTCCACAACAACCCCAAATTTTCAAAATCCAATTGTCATTGGGACAGAAAATGAGGTGAAATTGTTTGAACAGGGACATAGACAGCAGAACAAATGTTACAGGGGTTTTAACCCTTCCCTGTGCTATCCAAAAAGCTTAAAAATCTTTTTTTTTGGCGGGAGCTACATTTAAAAAATTACAAAGAATACAAATTCAACTTAAGAACAAACCTACAGACTCTATCTTGTTTCTAACCTGGGGACTGCCTGTATTGTGTGTTTCCTGGATAGCCACTATATCCATTTGCAATGAGTGATAAAAACTAAAGGCCTTAATGTGTTTTACTGGGAATTTTAAAGGCTATGTTCACCTTTGTTCACCTTTTTTTTTTCCAAATTCCCCTATACCAATATAGCATTAATATACTTCTTTTGCAAAAATAAAATAGCTTTCCATGAATTACACACAGACTTCCTGGACAGACTTTAGGTCATGAAACAGGAAGGAGTTGACCAGCTGAGAGTAGATGATGCAGGGTGTGTGCTAATGAGATCAGCTGGTTAACTCCTTCCTGTGTCGTGACCTAAAGTCTGTCCAGGAAGTAAGGCAGAAGTAATCGAGCAGTGTGTTTAAACAGCTATGAAGAGAGTGAGGTAAGCCTGTGTAGAATTAATGGAAAGCTGTTTTATTTTTGCAAAAGAAGAACATTCATGCTATATTGGTGCATAGGGGATCTGGTGAACAAAGGTGAACTTAGCCTTTAAACTCTGAACATTATGGAAAATAAAGGGTAAACCATGGGTGCTTTTCAAGTCTGTAGCTGTCATATTGTGAGTCAGACATGTAAGGCTTCCTTATCCTGAGGGCTGACGGTCTGTGGAATCCTGGGCCAAACCATAGGGAACCCAGGAGAGACTCCTGTAGGACCAAACTGTGAATAACTAGAAAGACGAGAAAATGAGTTAAATAGCTATCAGCCATCCAAACAATGAAACAACAGCATAACTTCTACAGTACTCCTTATAAAATATAAGAGATGAAAACCAATGCTTGCCTGTAATGAAAACCAGTTCTTGCCCATATGTGTACCAATTTTTCCTTCCTGTACTCCAAGTTTACTCAATGGAGAAAAGGTGACTCTACATGGGGAATACTCTGGAGGGGGTCCTACTGGAGAGGAATTCATGATGGCCTCCTTCATGCGATAGAAATGTGGTTTGACAATAACGTCTGTGGATGTTCCGTCTGGTCTTTAATACATCACTGATTATTAATTTTTTAAAGCAAGCAGTGTATATTTCTGAATCTGACTTGGCACCAGCCTCTTGCAATCTCTGTACAGTAGAGCTTAGAGTGGGAAGGAAAGAAGCAGAGCAAGGAGCCAGTCAGTTCATGTGCTGACAAGGAACATGCTGACAGGAAACTGGCACATTGTTACTTTTTCTTCAATGTCCAGTCATAGGCTGGAACAGTTATGCCAGTCTAGACTCAGATGAAATGGGTTGAAGCTGCTATTTAATCCTCAAAACTGAGGACATCTAGTGGCAAAAGTACTGCGGAAGCCTTTGATTATTTTTTTTTTACTGGAGTTTTTCTCTAAAGACCAAATATAAGCCAAAAATAAGCATGATTGTTTCTGATCCAATCTTGCTTTTTTAGCTGAAATACCATTGTCACCAAGCAAGACTTCTGCTGGTTTGCTGTGCCATTTACTGCAGTTACTGTTGGCAATATAGAGAACTGAGTTAAAAGAAGAAGGAATAACTATCTACTAACTAAGCTTTGAATGTTGAATGTTGAATGTCTGTCCACTGAATAGCATGAATAGCAAAGTAAATACCTTTTTTTTAATCTTTTTCCTAGTAGTCACATGATCACACAGATCACATTAAACAACACCAAGAGCACTGACGCTGGTCGGATGACATCACTGCTCTAGGACATCTGTTGTCAGCTCTCACTTGGCCACTCAGGACCCAGAGCTGTGCGAATATGTGTCTGCTAGAAAATAGATATAAAAGAAATTTGCACAGCTATTTATTACAAATGGTTTGCCACATTACTAAAGGAAGTGGGCAGGCAACATTTAAAGCTTTATTAGTAGTTAGCCTTGCCTTCTCCTTTAAGCTGGTGAAAAACAGTAACTTTGCTGAAATACTGTGTTCAGCGTATCACATACAGCATATAAGGGTTGGGGTCGGGGACAGACAGCAACAAAGACCTATTGGGTAGGTCACACCCTGCTACAATCCACTCTAACTGGAAAAATACATTCTGGGAGAAGTATGACATTTATTAGTATGACTGTAAAACTTTTCTAAGACTTTATAGAAGCAATTCTTGGTCAAGCAGCAAGGAAGAGATTAGGGGAAAACACTGTACATCATAGCAAGTTGAACTCTTGTGCAAACAAGCTCTGCTTTCTTAACCTCAAGCTTGAGTTCTGCATGTTAACCATTCTATCCCGCAGACCATTCTGCAACAACATAATACGTTATCATTGTATTATTCCACAATTGTGGGAAATTTTCTGTGGGATAATATTTTAATAAAATAATAAAATGAAAAAGTGACTTTATAGTAACCTTGTGGAATAGAAGGTAGATGTTAAAGTTACACCAGGATGTGAGGTTGTTAAATTAAAGTATAACTATTGCCTCATATTAAAAAAATATGTTCTGTGGCAGTTAATGATACATGCATCTGCATTTACAGTTTTCTCTTACAGTCTCTCTGCTAAGTCCCACAAGTAGTTATTGATTTTGTCAGTAATTTCGATGGAATGCACCTTCCTGTAATGGTGTGGCAACGATGCTGCACTACTTCTTAATTCTGATCAGAGTTCCCATCCCCATATAAGCTGTGTCTGCTTGCAGTAAAGTTGGATGAGAAGATGTTGCAGGAGGGGTGGCTACCAGTATAGATACTGCTACTTTACAAGCCTGTAGCCTAGTAGTAGTAGTAGTAGTAGTAGTAGTCAGATAGTCCCTGGCAACACCTAATCCTGCCAATGCTTTCTGGACTGGTGGCACTGACTCTGTTACTGAAACCTTCCCATTGTGAGCTGCAGTGTCTGGGAGGGAGAGCATGTGAGGTATACATGAAAAAGGATTTGGCTCATTCAGGGAAGGTAAAGACTAGTACATCACATAGTAACTGGATTTGGTTCTTGTTTAGACCGTCATACAGCCTTTACATGTACTGTAATATCAATTAAAAGATCAACTGCAGGACAAGATTTAGTAATATGTAAAATAAAACAGTGTCTACCTACCTGTGCTTCAGATAATAAATGCGTTCTCCGCTAGAAGGAGCTGATTTTGAATCTTCAGTTCTAGTACTAGCACAATATGAAAAGAACTTTCAAATGCACATCATTTTTTTATATTGACCATAGATCTATTGTAAATCTTTGAAAAGATATAGGTATTCCATGCAAACTGTTCTGAAAGATGCACTTTTTTTTCTTTGCAGGAGTCACTCTAATCTAGTTTAGAAGAAATCCAATACATGATAAGTAATATAACATTGGTGTACAGAATGTCCCCGGAATTATCAGTTCATGCTTTTGGCTCATTGATTTTCTGAATTACAACTTTCTTCATTATAACACTTAGATTAGTTTAGGTGGTTATTATAAACAAGGGCCCTTCAATTCAGAAAATCTGAAAAGAACATAGTAACAGAAACAGCTATTACTTCAGCTTTGTTTCTTTCAAACTGAAAAAAGATGGGAAAAAGTCCAGATACATAGAATGAAACAAAAAGTCTCAGCTATGAGTAAGCGCTTTGTGAGAGCGTGAAACGCGTTAGCGGCTACATCTGTATTGCTCCAGCGGTGTCATGTATTTATTTTTATGCAACATTTTTGAATAAAGAAGATTCCATTTGTATTCCTGAGTGCGGCTGTCCAGATCGTTTCCTGCACATACACAATGAAAAAAGATGGGAATCTGAAAGAAAGTTTGTTAAAATCCTTGTAATGCACATTGATCAGCATAAGAAAAATATTTTTTTTCCAACAAAAGTGAAGTTACACTTTATGTGCCCTTTGTCTTACCTCTCTCAACATGTTTTCTAGGGGCATATCCACTTAGGCATTGGTATTTTGCCTCCTAGCCATCAACCATATGACTGTTTCTGCTGGAAGAGATTGGGAGACAAGGCTAAAATAGAAAACATATAGTTGTAGGCATTGAAGGGAATATACAGGAAAACTGGAAATCACCTATATGTCTGGATACTAATATGACAGCACAGATTAGGTTGGAAATGGTTACCACAATAACTAATGTACAATGCTGTAAATTAAGAATGCTTTCAGAAATAGAAGTGTTAATAGTTTATTTTTATCAATTAACAAAATGGAAAGTAAATGAACAGAACATAGATCCAAATCAAATCAATATTTGGTATGACCACTCTTTATCTTCAAAACAGCATTAGTTCTTCTAGGTACACTTGCACGCAGTTTTTTTAAGAACTCGGCAGATAAGTTGTTCCAAACATCTTGGAGAACTAACTACAGATCTTCTTTGGATGTAGGCGTCCTCAAATCCTTCTGACACTTAATGTAATCCCAAAAGACTCAATGATGTTGAAAACAGGGCCCTGTGGGGTCCAAATCATCACTTCCAGAGTTCCTTGTTCTTCTTTACACTGACGATAGTTCTTAATGACATTGGCTGTATGTTTGTAGTCTTGCTGCAGAATACATTTGGATAAATTTGAGGCCAATTACACACCTCCCTGATGGTATGGAATTATGGATAAGTATCTGCCTGCATTTTTCAGCATTAAGGACACCATTCATCCTAATCAAATATCCAACTCCATTTGCAGAAGTTGAGCCCCAAACTTGCAGGGAACCTCCACCATGCTTCACTGTTGCCTACAGACCCTCATTTTTGTAGCGCTCTCCAGCCCTTTGGCAATCAAACAGCCTCTTGCCACAGCCAAATATTTCACATTTTGAATCAGTCCAGATAACCTGCTGCCATTTTTTTGCACACCAGTTCTAATGTTTTTGTGCATGGTCGATTCGCTTAACCTTGTTTCCATGTCTGAGGTATGGATTTTTGGCCAGGTATGGCTTTTTGGCCACAATTCTTCCATGAAGATCACTTCTGGCCAGACTTCCCTGAACAGTAGATGGGTGTACCTGGGTCCCACTGATTTCTATCTGTGCGGATAGCACTGCTGGACATCTTCCGATGTGGAAGGGAAGTAAGCATGATGTGTCATTCATCTTCTGCATTAAGTGTCCTTGGTCGACCACCGTGTCTAAGGTCCTCAACATTGACTGTTTTCTTTGTACATCTTCAAAACATCTTGAACAGCACCCCAGTCTTTGAAATATTTGTGGTGCAGTATAACTACCTTGTGTCTTTTTGCTGTGATCAGTCTTGTCATGGTGTATGACCCGTGACATGAAAATGTCTTCCACAACCTACCCTTAGCAGAGTTTGGCTGTTCCTCGCCCAGTTTTAAGCCTCCTACACAGCTGTTTCTCTTTCAGTTAATGACTGTGTTTCAACCTACATATGAAATTGATGATCATTAGCACCTGCTTGGTATAATTGGTTAATCATACATCTGACTTAATCCTACAAAATCCCTAACTTTATGCAAATGTACAAAGTGTGCAAGTTTAAGAACTGATGCTGCTTTGAGGGTAGTCACACCAAATATTGATTTGATTTAGATTTTTCTTCTGTTCCCTGAAGGCTTCACTGCTGGTTTCCCCTTACTTCCAATGCCAGTGCCTGCACCCGAAGCCAATGGAAAAATAATCTTGGAGTGCCGACTCGATCGCGGGATCCCTGGAAAGGTAAGTGTCCTTATATTTAAAGTTAGCAGCTACAGTATTTGTAGCTGCTGACTTTTATTTTTTTTCCTCAGACTGGAACTCCGCTTTAATTACTTCAACTGTGTGTTTTACCTTTCTGTCTGGACTCTGGAGTTCAGGTTCAGATCAGGGTCCTAACAACAGGGACTGCCTCTACAACTTTTGGTGCTATGGCGATGTTTTCCACTGCTAAACTGATGACACTTGGAGATGGAAATGTTAATTCAGTTCATTAAATATTGAACTCAAGAAGAAAATATTTTTTTATGGGAGGGAGGATGGGTTAGAACCTCTTTAAATTTGAATGGCTGTCAGAGGTTAGGAAGAATTCACATCACTTCCTGTCTCTGTGATATAGGAATTACTTTTTCTCAAGGGATGCACAGGCAGCATGAAAAGCCTAACCATTCACCACACTACCAACAAAAAAAGTGATTTTATTTCTGTGACAGACTCACCCAGGATAGAGGCTTTTGGAGGGGACTGAATGTGAGCCTCTTGCCTACATATGGGCCTTGGCATTTGGGGTACCCTTGAGGTGTTGTTACTTTGGCTTCGGGTCCTTGTCCCCCAGGACTAGGGATGAGCCGAACACCCCCCGGTTCGGTTCGCACCAGAACCCGTGAACGGACCGAAAGTTCGCACGAACGTTAGAACCCCATTGACGTCTATGGGAGTCGAACGTTCGAAATCAAAAGTGCTCATTTTAAAGGCTAATTTGCATGGTATTGTCCTAAAAAGGGTTTGGGGACCCGGGTCCTACCCCAGGGGACATGTATCAATGCAAAAAAAACTTTTAAAAACGGCCGTTTTTTCGGGAGCAGTGATTTTAATGATGCTTAAAGTAAAAAAAAAAAAGTGAAATATTCCTTTAAATATCGTACCTGGGGGGTGTCTATAGTATGCCTGTAAAGTGACGCGTGTTTCCCATGTTTAGAACAGTCCCTGCACCAAATGTCATTTTTAAAGGAAAAAATCTCATTTAAAACTGCTTGCGGGTTTAATGTCATGTCGGGTCATGGCAATATGGATGAAAATCAGTGAGACAAACGGCATGGGTACCCCCCAGTCCATTACCAGGCCCTTTGGGTCTTGTATGGATATTAAGGGGAACCCCGCACCCAAATTAAAATAAGGAAAGGTGTGGGGCCACCAGGCCCTATATACTCTGAACAGCAGTATACAGGCGGTGCAAACAAGACAGGGACTGTAGGTTTGTTGTTAAGTAGAATCTGTTTGTAATTTTGAACATTTTTAACGTGTTTAGCTCCAGCCAAAAAATCTTTTCTAAGCTTTTTGGAAAACATAGGGAAGGGTTATCACCCCTGTGACATTTGTTTTGCTGTCTTTCCTCCTCTTCAGAAGATTTCACCTCACTTTTTTGTCCCAATGAAAAATGTTTTTTGAAAATTTGGGTTTTTTTGTGGAACAAGGATTGGAAAGCATCAGTGGAAAGGAGAAATTGTTTTCCCATATTAACTCTTACAGGAGAGAATTTCCCTTCCTAGGGGTAGATTTCATCTCACTTCCTGTTGTCTCCTTCCGTTTGCAAGTAGGAGTCGTTTGTAAGTTAGATGTTTGAAAGTAGGGTCCTGCCCTATATACTCAGCAGAAATTTGGGCCTTAGGTGTTGCTGTGGCCACAACACTGTAAGCCCTCACAGGGCCCTGCTGTGAAATATTAGATCAAGAATTGTAATTACATGCCCCTGTTGAACAGGAGCTGAAAAATTAGGCCTTAGGCACTGGTGCTGGTGCCACAACACTGCAACCCCTCACAGACACTCTAGTTGGAACGCAGGAACGAGCCCTGCTGCAAATTATTGCTTCAAAAATTGTAATTACACGCCCCTGTTAGACAGGGGCAGAAAAATTGGGCCTTAGGCACTGGTGCTGGTGCCACAACACTGCAACCCCTCACAGACACTCTAGTTGGAACGCAGGAACGAGCCCTGCTGCAAAGTATTGCATCAAAAATTGTAATTACACGCCCCTGTTAGACAGGGGCAGAAAAATTGGGCCTTAGGCACTGGTGCTGGTGCCACAACACTGCAACCCCTCACAGACACTCTAGTTGGAACGCAGGAACGAGCCCTGCTGCAAAGTATTGCATCAAAAATTGTAATTACACGCCCCTGTTAGACAGGGGCAGAAAAATTGGGCCTTAGGCACTGGTGCTGGTGGCACAACACTGCAACCCCTCACAGACACTCTAGTTGGAACGCAGGAACGAGCCCTGCTGCAAAGTATTGCATCAAAAATTGTAATTACACGCCCCTGTTAGACAGGGGCACAAAAATTGGGCCCTAGGCACTGGTGCTGGTGCCACAACACTGCAACCCCTCACAGACACTCTAGTTGGAATGCAGGAACGAGCCCTGCTGCAAAGTATTACATCAAAAATTGTAATTACACGCCCCTGTTAAACAGGGGCTGAAAAATTGTGCCTTAGGCACTGGTGGTGGCGCCCAGAACCAAAAATGTTCTTACAAGCTATCAGCGAGATGATTGAGGAGGAAGAGGATAATTACTCAGGGATAGTCACTCAGCACCAGCATAGGCAGTCTTTGAAGGGATCTGAGATTTCAAAAAAAATTATTCGGTTACATCAGCATCAGGTGCTTGGTAGCTGGTGGTGATCCAAGACTCATTCATTTTTATGAAGGTCAGCCGATCGACCGAGTCGGTGGACAGACGCACCCTGTGATCGGTTACCACGCCTCCAGCAGCACTGAATGTGCGTTCCGAAAGAACGCTGGATGCAGGACAGGCCAGTAGCTCAATTGCATACTGTGCAAGCTCTGGCCAGTGATCCATCCTCAAGACCCAGTAACCCAGAGGATTTTCGGTGGGAAAGGTGTCCAAGTCTGATCTTGCCCCTAGGTATTCCTGCACCATGTAAAACAGACGCTGGCGATGGTTGCTGGAACCGATCATACCTTGGGGCTGCGGACCAAAAAATTGTCTGAACGCATCGGTCAGACGGCCACCTTCTCCACCGCTCCTTCTTTGACTTACCGAAGCCTCAGCAACACGTTGTCCAGAAACAGGAGTTTGTAACCTCCCAGTCTCTGGGAACGCGTTGCACAGACCTTTCTGCAAGGCCTCCCGAAGATGTTTCATCCTCTGCTCCCTCTGCGATGGCAAGATAAGGTCCGCAACCTTACCCTTGTAACGTGGATCAAGGAGGGTTGCCAGCCAGTATTGGTCCTTCTCCTTGATACCACGAATACGAGGATCCTTACGCAGGCTTTGCAGGATCAGGGAGGCCATGCAGCGTAGGTTTGCTGAGGCATTCGGTCCGGAGTCCTCTGGGTCACTAAGAACGACATGGTCCGCAGCCACCTCCTCCCAGCCACGTACAAGTCCATGTGTTTCTTGGGACTGATCCCTTAAAGACTGCTGCTGATGCTGAGTGCCAGGCTCCACCTCCATACTGACACAATCTTCCTCCTCCTCCTCTTCCTCCTCGTCCTCTTCCTGTGTGATCGGCGGGCACGCAGGAACACTGTCTGGATAAAGGGGGCCTTGAGAGCTAAGGAAGTCCTCCTCTTCCTGCCTCTGTTCTGCCTCAAGTGCCCTGTCCATTATTCCACGCAGCGTGTGCTCCAACAGGTGGACAAGGGGGACAGTGTCACTGATGCATGCACTGTCACTGCTCACCATCCTCGTGGCCTCCTCGAATGGTGACAGGACAGTGCATGCATCCCTGATCATGGCCCACTGGCGTGGGGAAAAAAAAACAAGCTCCCCTGACCCTGTCCTGGTGCCATAGTCGCACAGGTACTCATTGATGGCCCTCTGCTGCGTGTGCAGCCGCTGCAGCATGGCCAACGTTGAGTTCCACCTGGTGGGCATGTCACAGATTAGGCGGTTCTTGGGCAGGTTAAACTCCTTTTGGAGGTCCGTCAGCCGAGCACTGGCATTATATGACCGGCGGAAATGCACACAGACTTTCCTGGCCTGCCTCAGGACATCCTGTAAGCCCGGGTACCTGCCCAAGAACCGCTGCACCACCAAGTTAAGGACGTGAGCCAAACAGGGCACATGGGTCATTTGTCCCTGTCGGAGGGCAGAGAGGAGGTTGGTGCCATTGTCGCAAACCACCATTCCTGCCTTAAGTTGGCGTGGCGTCAACCACCTCTGAACCTGCCCCTGCAGAGCTGACAGAACCTCTGCCCCAGTGTGGCTCCTGTCCCCCAAGCACACCAGCTCAAGCACCGCATGGCATCTTTTGGCCTGCGTACTTGCGTAGCCCCTTGAACGCCTACGGAGCACCGCTGGTTCCGAGGAAGAGGCCATGGAGGAAGAAGAAGAGGAGGGGGTGGAGGAGAGAGGTGTGTCACAATCAGCATTTTGGAGGCGTGGTGGCGGAACAACCTCCAACACTACTGCACCTTGTCCTGCATCCTTCCCAGCTGCCAGCAGAGTCACCCAATGCGCCGTGAAACTTAGGTAACGTCCCTGTCCATGCCTGCTGGACCATGAGTCAGCGGTAATATGCACCTTACCGCTGACCGCCCTGTCCAGCGAGGCATGGACATTGCCTTCCACATGCCGGTAGAGAGCCGGAATCGCCTTCCGTGAGAAAAAGTGGCGTTTGGGTACCTGCCACTGAGGAACCGCACATTCCACAAACTCACGGAAGGGGGCAGAGTCTACCAACTGAAAAGGCAGCAGTTGAAGTGCTAGCAATTTTGCCAAGCTAGCATTCAACCGCTGGGCATGTGGATGGCTGGGAGCAAACTTCTTTCGGCGGTGCAGCAGCTGGGGCAGGGAAATTTGCCTGGTACAATCTGACGTCGGTGTACCAAAAGCAGATTGCCCACAAGTACTTGGCTGTGACACACCTAATTCTACACCTTCATTCCTCTCACTGCAGGTCTCAGAGAGGACTGAAGGTCTAGTGGGGTTGGAAATCTCAGCTGATGAGGAGCAAGGAGAGATCCACTTTGTTCTTTGGTGTGGGTCTTTTAGATACGCTTGCCAACGAACTGCATGGCAGGTCAACATATGTCTGGTCAAGCATGTGGTACCCAAGCGGGAGATGTTTTGGCCACGCGAGATACGCTTGAGACATATGTTGCAAATAGCAGCGGTGCGATCTGATGCACTCGTCTCAAAAAAGGCCCACACCAAAGAACTTTTTGAATAACGTGCAGAGACTGCAGCGCCCTGCACATGTGGAGCTTTGGGGTGTGATGCAGTCAATGTGCTGCCCTTAGGCTGGCCCCTGGAGGGCATCCTGCCTCGTTGGTGATGTGCCGCCGCCTCCTCCTCCTCCTCCTCCTCCTCCTCTCTCCTATCAGGCACCCACGTTGAGTCAGTGACCTCATCATCCCCTCCCTCCTCATCACTGGAGCAAACCTGGCAGTATGCTGCAGCAGGGGGAGCATGACTGCCAGATTGCTGTCCTTCTTGGGCACCCCCTCTGTCCGTGCTCATGTTACTGCCTTCATCGAGCTCAGTATCGTCATCAGAGCCTTCCAAACGCTGGGCATCCTCCTGGAGCATGTACCCAACACTGTGGTCAAACAGTTCGAGGGAATCCTCATGAGGACATGGTGGAGCTAGGGAAGGAGTCACTGATGACATTGAGCTGAGGGAAGAGGCCGCTGCTTTGCCAGACAAAGCACCCTGGGCATGGGTGAGAGAGGATGAGGAGGATGAGGACGGCTTGGTCATCCACTCGACCAAGTCTTCCGCATGTTGCGGCTCAACACGGCCAGCTGCCGAAAAAAAGGCCAAGCGTGTCCCATGGCCACGTGCTGATGAGGATGCACCGTCTCCACGACCAGCACTAGACACAGAGCCTGCTTGCCCTCTCTTATTGGCTTGTGACTGTCTGCCTCTCCTTCTTGGCCTTCCAGACATACTAATGGCCTGTAGCTGCACTAAGCTGGGATAGAACACCTGTAATTTTCTTCAAGTAGCTTTATATACTGTAACCAGACAAGCCTGCCTGTCAGTAGGAAGATAACAGGAACGGATCTAGCTGAACACTGTGAGCAGGACGCACTGTACTAAATGTAAATAGTCTAGCTGCCTGACCGTGGTACTAATAGGATCAAATAGAACACCTGTAATTTTCTTCAGGTAGCTTTATATACTGTAACCAGACAAGCCTGCCTGTCAGTAGGAAGATAACAGGAACGGATCTAGCTGAACACTGTGAGCAGGACGCACTGTACTAAATGTAAATAGTCTAGCTGCCTGACCGTGGTACTAATAGGATCAAATAGAACACCTGTAATTTTCTTCAGGTAGCTTTATATACTGTAACCAGACAAGCCTGCCTGTCAGTAGGAAGATAACAGGAACGGATCTAGCTGAACACTGTGAGCAGGACGCACTGTACTAAATGTAAATAGTCTAGCTGCCTGACCGTGGTACTAATAGGATCAAATAGAACACCTGTAATTTTCTTCAGGTAGCTTTATATACTGTAACCAGACAAGCCTGCCTGTCAGTAGGAATTTAACAGGAACGGATCTAGCTGTGAGCAGGACACACTGCACTAAATGTAAATAGTCTAGAAGATAACAGGAACGGATCTAGCTGAACACTGTGAGCAGGACGCACTGCACTAAATGTAAATAGTCTAGAAGATAACAGGAACGGATCTAGCTGAACACTGTGAGCAGGACGCACTGCACTAAATGTAAATAGTCTAGAAGATAACAGGAACGGATCTAGCTGAACACTGTGAGCAGGACGCACTGCACTAAATGTAAATAGCAGGAACGGATCTAGCTGAACACTGTGAGCAGGACGCACTGCACTAAATGTAAATAGCAGGAACGGATCTAGCTGAACACTGTGAGCAGGACGCACTGCACTAAATGTAAATTGCAGGAACGGATCTAGCTGAACACTGTGAGCAGGACGCACTGCACTAAATGTAAATAGTCTAGAAGATAACAGGAACGGATCTAGGTGAACACTGTGAGCAGGACGCACTGCACTAAATGTAAATAGTCTAGAAGATAACAGGAACGGATCTAGCTGAACACTGTGAGCAGGACGCACTGCACTAAATGTAAATAGCAGGAACGGATCTAGCTAAACACTGTGAGCAGGACGCACTGCACTAAATGTAAATAGTCTAGAAGATAACAGGAACGGATCTAGCTGAACACTGTGAGCAGGACGCACTGCACTAAATGTAAATAGCAGGAACGGCTCTAGCTGAACACTGTGAGCAGGACGCACTGCACTAAATGTAAATAGCAGGAACGGATCTAGCTGAACACTGTGAGCAGGACGCACTGCACTAAATGTAAATAGCAGAAACGGATCTAGCTGAACACTGTGAGCAGGACACACTGCACTAAATGTAAATAGCAGGAACGGATCTAGCTGAACACTGTGAGCAGGACGCACTGCACTAAATGTAAATAGCAGGAACGGATCTAGCTGAACACTGTGAGCAGGACGCACTGCACTAAATGTAAATAGCAGGAACGGATCTAGCTGAACACTGTGAGCAGGACGCACTGCACTAAATGTAAATAGCAGGAACGGATCTAGCTGAACACTGTGAGCAGGACGCACTGCACTAAATGTAAATTGCAGGAACGGATCTAGCTGAACACTGTGAGCAGGACGCACTGCACTAAATGTAAATAGTCTAGAAGATAACAGGAACGGATCTAGCTGAACACTGTGAGCAGGACGCACTGCACTAAATGTAAATAGCAGGAACGGATCTAGCTGAACACTGTGAGCAGGACGCACTGCATTAAATGTAAATAGTCTAGATAGAAGATAACAGGAACGGATCTAGCTAAACTGAATACAGTGTGTATATATATATATATGCAACACCTGGGATGCATATATATATACACAATACACTGTAAGTGCAGCTAACTGACTGACTGTTCTGCCTAATCTATCTAACTCAAATCAAATGACACTGTCTCTCTCTCTCTCTATCTCTCAGCACACCGGAACACACACTACACAGGGCCGCCGTGCAGGCGGCCTTATATAGTGTGGGGTGTGTACTAAATCCCCTGAGCCATAATTGGCCAAAGCCACCCTGGCTTTGGCCAATTACAGCTCTCTCTACTGACGGCGCTGTGATTGGCCAAGCATGCGGGTCATAGTGCATGCTTGGCCAATCATCAGCCAGCAATGCACTGCGATGCCGCAGTGAATTATGGGCCGTGACGCGCCACACGAATTTAGCGCGAACGGCCCATAACGTTCGCAATTCGGCGAACGATCGAACAGCCAATGTTCGAGTCGAACATGGGTTCGACTCGAACACGAAGCTCATCCCTACCCAGGACACACAGACTCTGGGGACCCTGTATTTGCCATAGTAGCAATAGTGACTGAGTCATACTGTTGGGACTCATACTGTGAGAAGATGCTAATGTCATCAACTCCACTCACCTGTCTGATGTCAGCTAGTCAGCTATGTGTTTAATGTAAATGAGTTTAGTCTGGCTTACCACAGGTTCTAAGGGTATTCAGCTCATTGTTGTTTGTTCTAATTAACCCTGTGTTAATGTTTATGGTAATGTGTGTTGAATAGTCAATGAGCTAGGAGACGTAGTCACCTAGGCTGTATAAAGAATTAGATAATTAGCTCATGTTAATTAGGTTACAGTTGTATTGTTAGAGGTGGTTCCAACGGCATATAAAGTCTTGTAATTTTGATTCTAAATAAAACAGTTCATGTTAGCATCTAAGCAAGTGTCGCCTTGTTTTGTGCTTGGAAGCATTTGGAATATCTGATATCTGTATCCAGACTACAAGGAAGTGGTATACTGACGGAAGCACTCAAGTGGAGTGAGGGACGTTTCGTGACAACATCTGTCTATGTAACCCCAAAGGTTCTCCCCAGTATCCATCAGGAAGGTAGGAGAAATCTTCAGAACAGGAAAATAACAAAATCTTGATAGACATTCTAACAATTGACTGTGTCACTGAAAACTATAAAAGGCAATATACTTATAAGACAATGCAACTCTGAAACTGAGTAGTACAAATCTGTTCATTTTGTAAGTCATATAAAATGATCAGCTGTAGAGGAACTTGACTCCGACAATCTATTTTATGGAGGACGAGTGTATGTCACTGAGTAACAGAATCCTCTTTGCAGGTGCATCATTTATAGTGCAAACAATCTGGATATCCATGTTATACATGGATAGACAGAATCATTATTAGTCGTGTTGTCAAGCAGTGGGCACTTTCCAACTCCTTGATGTGTGCCTTTTTACACTTCTGATTAAAACTGCTATTGGCAGAAGATAAGGTGTTAAAGAAATCTTACATATGCATGCAGGACTAGTTGAGCATTGTGTTGTGTGAATGATGAGTCTTATATTACAGATTCATTACACTTTGGTATTAGCTAAAAATGTATTTAATGCATATATTTTCATTACAATAGTATTGAACATTTATTTTGCAGGTTGTCCAAAAGCCAAGAACCCATACGTCATTTGTAAGGTACTGTAGTTGGTGACATTGACATTACTTCTGCCTTAGAAGGGGAGTATTGGCATTACCTCTGCCCTGAAAGGGAGAGGTGGAGATACTGGCAATACATCTGTCCTTAAAGGGGATGGTGGGGGCACTGGTGTTACCTCTGCCTTGGAAGTGGCAGGGTGGCACTGGCATTACCTCTGCCTTCGGTGGGGGAGGTGGGGACAATGGAATGACTCCAGCTTTGGGAGGGGGAGCTGGAGGGACTAGCATTACCTTTGTCTTGGAAGAGGAGGCACTGACATTCCTTCAGCCACATCTACATCCACAACTCCAACAATCCTTTTTGATGACAATTTGAGAAGCACTGATCAGTGTACTACCTTTCTCTGGCATGTATGGTACCTATGCTAAAAAAGTGCAAAATTTCCCCCCCTTGCATATATAAATATATCAATCTATCTGTCTAGATAGGTACTGTACATATATACAGTACATATATACATACAGCAAAAATGTACAATAACTGTCTGCAAAACAAAATGGTGTTGTTATTATGTTAAAAAAATATTATTATGCAAACCACTATAACACTCATATATTAACAAAGTCCACTCCTCACAACTGAAATGTTTCCTTACTGTAAACACCCATCCCAAATGTATAAGAGCTGGTTCATACAAATGCGTTTCTGCATGCACGCTTTTAAACACGTTTTTGGCACGTTCTAGTGCATTTTTGATGCATTTTTCAGGCATTTCTGCATGCATTCCAGATACTTTTGTTCTTCTTTTTTCCTGTTTTTTTTGCACTGTACTGCAGTCCCATGTGTTTTTGATGCGTTCCTGAACAGTCTAGTGCAGGAAAAATGCAGCATGTTCTACTTTTTTTTCAATGGAACCAACCACACTGGTGTGAACTATGCCATCGGAAGCCATATAACCTACTTTCCATGCGTTTTTGATGCAGAAAAAAAAAACACACTTGACTGCATGTGGTGTGAACTGGCTCTAAAAGCATATTGTAAAATTACTGTCCTGAAAGATTTACTACATTTGCTATATATTTTAAAGGCAAAAAGTACTAAAAAATGTAAGAAAATACGGCTTTTCCTTTTGGTTTAATTTGCGTTACCATTAATATAAAGTGCTAATTGTATTCTTCAAATTGTCTCATTTATTTTGACATCAAACAATTTTTCTAGTATAAAGCGTGGAAAATTTACTGTCAAATGGAATAAAGGTTTGAGGTATGCTCATGCATATTTTTAAACGATTATGTCGTAAAAAATAAAGAAAAATTAAAAAAAAAAGGCAAGGAAAGCATTGGGATGACAGAGTAAACTAGGGATAATTATTGGTGCAAAGCTGTTACTCCTTTAAGACCAGGCCTTTTTCTGACATTTGTTGTTTACAAATGAAAATCAGTATTATTTGCTAGAAAATTACTTAGAACCTCCAAACATTATATATTTGTTTAGTAGAGACCCTAGAGAATAAAATGGCGGTTGTTGCAATATTTTATGTCGCAAGTTATTTGCGCAGCGGTCTTTCAAATGCCTTTTTTTGGAAAAAATACACACAAGAATTAAAAAAAAACAGTAAAGTTTGCCCAGTTTTTTTTATAATGTGAAAGATGATGTTACGCTGAGTAAACAGATACCTAACATGTCATGCTTTAAAATTGTGCACACTCGTGGAATGGCGACAAACTATGGTACTTAAAAATCTCAATAGACGACGCTTTAAAAAAAATTACAGGTTACCTTTTTTAGAGTTACAGAGGAGGTCTAGTTCTAGAATTATTGTTCTTACTCTAATGATTGTGGCGATACCTCACATGTGATCTGAACACCGTTTACATATGCGGGCACAACTTACATATGCGTTCACTTCTGTGCACAAACACAGAGGGATGGGGCTTTAAAAAACAAAATCTTATTTATTTTACCTTTTTATTTTTGTTTATCACTTTTATTCACATTGCAAGGAATGTAAACATACCTTGTAATAGAAATAAGCATGACAGGTCATCTTTGCTGAGAGAGCTGGGCTCAAAAAGACCCCAGCTCTCTCATTTACCCTTAAAAGCAAAAAAAAAATACATTTTGATTTAAAAAAAAAAAAATCCTGCCTACCTGCCCGAGAACCTGGAAGTGATGTCAAAGGTCGCTCCAGTCCTCCAAGGGCATAGAGCCAAGTGAGGGCCATTTTGCCCTTACTTGACTCCCTGCCCAGCCATCTGCAGGACCGGATCAACCTGCTGTCCCCTATAGAGGGGACATCAGGCCAGAGGGCAGAGGAAAAGGGGGCCAGCAGAGCAGAGGATGAGAGGACAGCACGGAGTGTACAGGGGGTCAGCAAGGCAGAGAACAGGGGTCAGCTGGGTGGAGAGCAGAGGTTAGAAGGGCGGAGGACAGGGGTCACAATAGCAAAGGACTGGGATCAGCAGGACAGAGGAGGTAGGTTCTGCAGGGCAGTGTACAGGAGGCAGCTGGATGGAGGACAGGGATCAGGAGGGTAGAGGAAAGGGGGTCAGAACTGCAGTGAACAGGAATCAGCAGGACAGAGGACAGAAGTCAGCAGGACAGAATTCAGGAGTCAGCAGGATGGAAGACAGGGATCAGCAGGGTGGAGGATAGGGGTCAGCAGACAGAGGACAAGGATCTGCAGGATGGAGAACAGGGTTTAGCAGGAAGGAGGGCAGGGGTTAGCAGGGCAGTGTACAAGTTGTCAAACCCCTCCATTCCCCCTGTTAGCCAAAATCCCCCACCCCTTGTAGCAGAAATCCCCCCAATCCCCCTTCCTAGCACATATCCCACCCCATTCCTCTTCCTAGTACAAATCCCCTCCCACCCCCAATTTACCCTTCTCAGCAAAAATAGCCCTTCCTCTTCCACAATCTTCTTATACCAAGCACAAATTATTTTTCTTACCCCCTCCTCTCCACCTACTGTATTATGTTCCCATTACATATCCCCCACCTCTAAGTTTAACAAACTCCCCCCTCCCCCAAGCTTACATGTGGGAAATCGCTACAGAGGAGGGGTGGGCTGTGCTCCTGTCATAACAGTGCTCCTCCATGCAGCAGATGACACAGCATCATTCTTACATCAAGCTGTTCAGACACGATTTGATTGCCTGCCCCTATCTCCTCCTCGGGTTGTTCATCTCCCTGCAGCAGGAAATGCGGGTAGGGGTGGGTAATCAAACTGTGTACAGTCCAATCTAGTGATCCTGTGTCACCTCCTGCATGGAGGATGGGGAGAGCACAACCCGCACCTCTTCCCGGCTCTCTCCTGTCTGCCGCTGCTGCTGGATTTCTTCATTTTAGGTCCTTGCAGTAGGCTTCCCTCTTCTCCCCAGAATGTCCATAGAGGAAAAACTCCAGCACTAGATGTTGGTATGGTGCACGGGACAGGTGCCTCTTCTGTCTCCTCTAAACCCTGATAAAATACACTCAAGATAGAAGGTCTACAAAATACTTTTGAAATCACTTGCTGTTGCTACATTTACTATTTGAACCCATAGTATGTCCAAAAATTCAGTGACATCATTGCCTCTGACCATAGAGTAGAAGCTCCAGTCATAGCCTAAAAGATACTTCTGTGGGAAGGGACAGGGCTACATTGTGTCAATGCAAACTCGGGTAGGGGGCTATAAATGTTAGGGTATGGTCCTGATCTAAATTGAGGAAGCCACTTGGTTGAGTGGTATTGAAACATCCTCAACATTAAAGAACAAAACCAGGTGAATATGATATACCAACAATGATGGTCTTCCATTGCGTGGTTGGTCTTCAAAGATGGTCTAACCTTCTTTAAACTTCATCCATCTGTGTACATTGCTTTTGTAAATGTGTCATCTCTGTAATTATTCTGTAGCCTTCTGTGGATGTCGGACAGCCTGCACCCCTCCTTCATCAAGGACTCAATGATGGCACATTGCTTCTGCTTGGAATCCATTATTTACCCACAATGAAACACTACTGTGAACTAGATCACATAAAGTTGCAGTTCTATGAACACTTAAGCATTAGTGTCAGATGCGGAAATCCAGAACACCACGGGGCCATTCACAGAGCGCCGCGCCACTCGCGCGTGCGCAGTAGGAAACTGGCAGTGAAGCCGCAAGGCTCCACTGCCTGTTTCCCTTACCTAGGATGGCGGTGCCCGAACCCGAGAGCCGAGGGACGGGTCGGCCTCGGGCGGCCGACATCGCAGGCACCCAGGACAGGTAAGTACTTATTTAAAGTCAGCAGCTACAGTATTTGTAGCTTTGTAGCTGCTGACTTTTAAATTTTTTTTTTACAGCCAGAATCCCACTTTAAGTAGCCATATAAAAGGGCAACACTGTATTCCCCAACTAACGTCAAAATGTTAGAGAGGGAGTAGCGGGCTTTTTCTAGTGCAAAATGATTGGTTTGCGAGTATAAAATAATAGAATGGTCAACAACATTCCATACACTCTAGTAGGGGCTATCCCTTCAACTAAGTCCAACAGGCAGACCGAAAACATAAGCGGAATCAGGAGAGTTGTGATGTCCTTAAGAATTTCAACCACCCCCAGCCAAAGTTGTTGAATTAAAGGGCGCTGCCAGAATATGTGGTTAAAATCTGCCGGAAAAAATGTACAGCACCAACATTTTGCAGGGGAGATCCATATATATTGGTTAGCTTTACAGGTGTAAAGTAAGTTCTATGAAGGAATATAATTTTAGCCAAGCGGTTTCTAGCTGAAACAAGGTTTGTGAAGGGATAGTCCAAATATGCCCCCAATCCTTCCCCTGAAGGTCTAGAATGTTTGTAAACCACTTTCACCTACAAGGCTCCAGAACAGGAGGTCTCACAGTGAATAACTCTTTATAAACCTCTAACCAGGGTTTCAACATGGAATCTACATAAAGAAATTGTTCTAGGTAAGAGGGCTGGGTCTCTAGAGCTGTAGAACCAAGCTGCAAAAGAAATGCATGCTGCAATTGCAAATATCTAAAGAAATATCAGTTTGGTAAGTCAAACTTGGCCTTCAGTGCATCAAAAGCCAATCATTTACCTGCTGATGTAATATGCTTTATTAGCGTAACCCCCTTGGTAGCCCAAAGTATTGGGTCTGGCAACTTAGCAATATGAGGCAAGCAAGGGTTAAACCAGAGTGGGGAGGCAGAAGAGAGCTTTACATCATTGAGTTGTACAATATTTTGAACCAGATCCCATGCTATAAGAGTTGTCCTCATAGAGCCAGTGAAAGGATAAGCAGACTGAGGACCTCGATAAGCCAGAAGTTGTAGACCCTCTTAGAAGCCCATTAAGTCAGCTTTCAGGACTGTTGCGGCATTACTATCATCCCTCCACAACCATCTATGGGCAAAAACCATTTGTCCAGCCAAATAATATTTTTGTAGATCGGGTAAAGTCAAACCCCTTTGATCCCATGGCTTTTGAAGCACTCAGATACAATTCTAGGAGGAGACGTGTGCCACAAAAAGAAGCTAAATAACCCCCCATGAGGGGGGACCCACACTGGTACATTTCTTTAAAAATAAAGAAAAAACATTAAAATTTTAATTTTCAAGTGGTTAACTTTCCTGATTAAGAATAACGGTGAATATTTCCACGTTTCTATTTTGCGTTTGAAAGTGGTGAGTAAGGGGAGAAAGTTCAGCACTAAATAGTCAGAGACCTCAGCAGACACAAATATTTTACTAGAAACCCACATCAGTGGAAGATCAGAATCAGTATTTGGCTGAGAGTCAGCATCTATAGGGAGAATGTGGGATTAAACCCAACTGACCTTCAGTCCAGGGTATTTTGCAAACTTATCCAGGATCCCAAAAACCCTCAAGAAGGGACCCGGGTCACACAGGAAAAGGAGTAGATCATCTGCATATAAGGTTAAACACGCCCAGATACCCCCTAATTTCAAGGTTCCCACCACAGGTGAAGAACGAAGGGCTATAGCCAATGGCTCCATCATAAGTCCAAAAAGGATGGGGATAAGGGACAACCTTGTCTAGCCCCCCTACCTTCAGTGAATAAAATAATTATTTGATGGATGGGGATAAGGGACAACCTTGTCTAGTCCCCTTACCTACAGTGGAGAAAATAATTATTTGATCCCCTGAAGATTTAGTAAGTTTGCCTACTTACAAAGAAATGAAGGGTCTATATTTTTTATCATATGTGTATTTTAAATGATAAAGACAAAATATCAACCAAAAATCCAGAAAAAAACACATAAAACAAATGCTAGAAATGAAGTTGCAGTTCAGTGAGTAAAATAAGTATTTGATCCCCAAGCAAAACATGACTTAGTACTTAGTGGAGAAACCCTTGTTGGCATAGCGATCGCAGGGATCAGGCCTGACTCTGCGAACGCTGCAGCTATGCATTTAGTGTTTTGTAGGTGTCAGTGATCGATCGATACTGCACTTGGGTGGGCTGGGCTGGGCTGGGCGGAGGGGCAAAACGCAGGTGCTAGCAGGTATCTGGGCTGATCCCGCTAACACTGCGTTTTTGGGAACCCTAAACTGCTGGGGACGCTAGTATAGATCTGATCGGATCAGATATTGATCCGATCAGATACTATACCACTAAGGGAGGTGTACGGTGCGTGCGTGGGTGTTAGCGCTACTGGCGCTAACCTGACGCTGCCTGGGGCTGGTGCTTGCTTGCCAGTTCACCAAAATGCTACCAAAAAAACTGTTAGCGATCGCAGGGATCAGGCCTGACTCTGCGAACGCTGCAGTTATGCGTTTAGTGTTTTGTAAGTGACAGTGATCGATCGATACTGCACTTGGGTGGGCTGGGCGGAGGGGCAAAATGCAGGTGCTAGCAGGTATCTGGGCTGATCCCGCTAACACTGCGTTTTTGGGAACCCTAAACTGCTGGGGACGCTAGTATAGATCTGATTGGATCAGATATTGATCCGATCAGATACTATACCACTAAGGGAGGCGTATGCTGCGTGCTTGGGTGTTAGCGGTACTGGCGCTAATCTGATGCTGCCTGGGGCGACGCATATCACCGCCGGGCGATCAGGGGGGCTAAACCTTTATTCGGTAATAAACGACGGGTGCCCTGACACTATAAAAAATAAACAAACTAACCAGCGTCACCCGTAACACTTATATGGTGATCAGTGGTGAAAGGGTTAACTATGGGGCAATCAAGGGGTTAAAACATTTATTCGGTAGTATATGGGGGTCCCTGTCACTATAAAACGCTGTCGGCGAACCTAAATATTTACGTCCCTAACTAGCGTCACCAGCGACACTAATACAGCGATCAGAAAAATGATCACTTAGCGACACTGGTGACGGGGGTGATCAAGGGGTTAAAACTTTATTAGGGGGTGTTAGGGGGGTACCCTAGACCTAAAGGGGGCTAACAGTAACTGACCTAACACTGTAACTGTCACAAACTGACACCAATACAGTAATCAGAAAAAAAAAAAAAAAAAAAAAACACCTGCTTGGTGTCAGTTTGTGACAGGGGGGAGGGTGATTGGGGGGCGATCGGGGTGTTTTGTGTGCCTGGCATGTTCTACTGTGTTGTGTAGTGTGTTTTCACTCACACTGATGTCTTCTCTCCTCGGCGCTGGAACGGAAACTACTGAGCCGAGGAGAGATGACATCATTTCCTTTGCTGCTGTTTAGCATACAGCAGCAAAGGAATGTTCCCATTGGCCGGCGGCGATCGCGAGGGGGGGCCACGAACGGATGGCCTTCCCCTCACCTCCGATCGCCGGGGAACAAAAGACGACCGCCTCGGGCACCGGGGGGGGGGTCCGATCGGTCCGATTTTGCCTGTCCGTGCCACCTTGCCGACGTACATCGGCGTGAGGCGGTCGTCAAGTGGTTAAAACTTTTTAATAAAGTAGTTGTATAGGCAGTGCTCACAATCACTGCCAGCCCCTCTGTATTGACAAAACGTACTACACAGTGTCTTTGTTTTTTTAAAATTCTTCTGCTAAATACCTTATTTCACCTCGCTGTCAAGTGACCGCCTGCCACTCTCCTTCTCCGATCTATGCACTACAGAGGGAGGGGCTGAGATCCTGCTCTGGCATCTGCCGGGCAGTCATGTGACCGCAGATCGGCGAGGTGGAATAAGGCATTTAGGTGCAACATTTTTAAAAAACAAAGACACTGTGTAGTACATTCTGTCCTAGCAGAGGGGCTGGCAGTAATTGTGAGCAGTTACTTTACTACCACTCGGAACAGTGGTAGAAGGGGAGGGGAGGCTCACACACAGGAGCTGACAGACAGGGGGGAGGAGTGGAGAGAAGAGAGCAGCAGGCTGACCCGAACATGTAAACTGACCACTATATCATGGATCAGCAGCCATGATTACCGTGGTCAGGACACACAGGGGGACACAGAAATAGGCAGGATCAACCAGGTTTTTTACAGGATAGAAAAAAAATGACATCGCACAAGCACTATATGGTTTAACATGCTTTAACCGCTTCCGGACCGCCCCACATACATTTACTGCGCAAGGTGGCCCAGCTGTGCAAAATCATGTACCTGTACTTGATTATATGCACGCAGTTTATGGGGCGTGCCGCTCCTGCTATGATTGGACACAGTGGGAGCCAACCAGCGGGTTCGGTGGCCGCGATGGCCACCGGCGACCCACTTATTGTTCACAGGAGAGACAGGTCAGCCATCTGCCTGTGTAAACAAGGCAAACGGCAGATCTGTCAGGAAGGGAAAGAGAGATCTTGTGATTCAGCCAAGCTGATTCGCGGATCTCTCTTTTCCTTCAGTGTGACAGTGCCCCACACAGTTAGGAAACATTTAACCCTTTGATCGTCCCTGGTATTAACCCCTTCCCTGCCAGTGCCATTTATACAGTAACCAGTGCATTTTTATAGCACTGATCACTGTATTGGTGTCACTGGTCCCCATAAAGTGTCATTCAGTGTCAGATTTGTCTGCTGCAATGTCACAGTCCTGCTAAAAATCCCAGATCACCACCATTACCAGTAAGAAAAAAAAAAAAGTCCTTAAATCTATCCCGTAGTCTGTAGAAGCTATAACTTTTGCGCAAACCAATCAATATACACTTATTGGGATGTGTGTCAAAATAAAAAACTAAAAGTAAAATAAATAAGGAAAAAAACATTTTTTTAAAGCGCCCCGTCCCGACGAGCTCGCACACAGAAGCGAACACATACGTGAGTAGCGCCTGCATATGAAAACAGTGTTCAAACCACACATGTGAGGTATCGTGCAAATACGGTGCAACAGAAAGTATTGGAACAACCGCCATTTTATTCTCTAGGGTGTTAGAAAAAAACATATATATAATGTTTGGGGGTTCTAAGTAATTTTCTAGCAAAATAAAATGATTTTAACTTGTACAACAAGTGTAAAAAAGGGCTGAAGTGGTTAAGGTTGCCTACCCCTGATCTAAATGATTCAGAGAAGGATTTGGAGAAAGTGCTATGGTCAGATGAAACAAAAAATTGAGCTTTTTGTCATTAACTCGATTCCCTGTGTTTGGAGGAAGAAAAATGCTGACTACGACCCTAAGAACACCATCACTACAGTCAAGCACGGAGGTGGAAACATGATACTTTGGGGCTGTTACTCTTCTAAAGTTACAGACCGACTTTGCCGCATTGAGGGGCCAATGGACAGAGCCATGTATTGTAAAATCTTGGATGAGAACCTTCTGCCCTCAGCCAGAACACTGAAGATAGGTCGTGGATGGGTCTTCCAGCATGACAATGACCTAAAACATACTGCCAAGGCAACAAAGGAGTGGCTCAAGAAGAAGCACATTAAGGCTACAGAGTGGCCTAGCCAGTCTCCAGACCTTAATCCTATAGAAATTTATGGTGGAAGCTGAAACTTCGAGTTGCCAAGAGACAACCAAGAAACCTTAAGGATTTAGAGAAGATCTGTAAAGAAGAGTGGACCAAAATCTCTTCTGAGATGTGTGCAAACCTGATCACCAACTACAAGAAACGTCTTACCTCTGTGCTTGCCAACAAGGGTTTCTCCACTAAGTACTAAGTCATGTTTTGCTTGGGGATCAAATACTTATTTTACTCACTGAACTGCAACTTCATTTCTAGCATTTGTTTTATGTGTTTTTTTCTGGATTTTTGGTTGATATTTTGTCTTTATCATTTAAAATACACATATGATAAAAAATATAGACCCTTCATTTCTTTGTAAGTGGGCAAACTTACTAAATCTTCAGGGGATCAAATAATTATTTTCTCCACTGTAGGTAAGGGGACTAGACAAGGTTGTCCCTTATCCCCATCCATCAAATAATTATTTTATTCACTGAAGGTAGGGGGGCTAGACAAGGTTGTCCCTTATCCCCATCCTTTTTGGACTTATGATGGAGCCATTGGCTATAGCCCTTCGTTCTTCACCTGTGGTGGGAACCTTGAAATTAGGGGGTATCTGGGCGTGTTTAACCTTATATGCAGATGATCTACTCCTTTTCCTGTGTGACCCGGGTCGCTTCTTGAGGGTTTTTGGGATCCTGGATAAGTTTGCAAAATACCCTGGACTGAAGGTCAGTTGGGTTTAATCCCACATTCTCCCTATAGATGCTGACTCTCAGCCAAATACTGATTCTGATCTTCCACTGATGTGGGTTTCTAGTAGGGATGAGCCGAACACCCCCCGGTTCGGTTCGCACCAGAACCCGCGAATGGACCGAAAGTTCGCACGAACGTTAGAACCCCATTGACGTCTATGGGACTCGAACGTTCGAAATCAAAAGTGCTCATTTTAAAGGCTAATTTGCATGGTATTGTCCTAAAAAGGGTTTGGGGACCCGGGTCCTACCCCAGGGGACATGTATCAATGCAAAAAAAACTTTTAAAAACGGCCGTTTTTTCGGGAGCAGTGATTTTAATGATGCTTAAAGTAAAAAAAAAAAGTGAAATATTCCTTTAAATATCGTACCTGGGGGGTGTCTATAGTATGCCTGTAAAGTGACGCGTGTTTCCCATGTTTAGAACAGTCCCTGCACCAAATGTCATTTTTAAAGGAAAAAATCTCATTTAAAGCTGCTTGCGGGTTTAATGTCATGTCGGGTCATGGCAATATGGATGAAAATCAGTGAGACAAACGGCATGGGTACCCCCCAGTCCATTACCAGGCCCTTTGGGTCTTGTATGGATATTAAGGGGAACCCCGCACCCAAATTAAAATAAGGAAAGGTGTGGGGCCACCAGGCCCTATATACTCTGAACAGCAGTATACAGGCGGTGCAAACAAGACAGGGACTGTAGGTTTGTTGTTAAGTAGAATCTGTTTGTAATTTTGAACATTTTTAACGTGTTTAGCTCCAGCCAAAAAATCTTTTCTAAGCTTTTTGGAAAACATAGGGAAGGGTTATCACCCCTGTGACATTTGTTTTGCTGTCTTTCCTCCTCTTCAGAAGATTTCACCTCACTTTTTTGTCCCAATGAAAAATGTTTTTTGAAAATTTGGGTTTTTTTGTGGAACAAGGATTGGAAAGCATCAGTGGAAAGGAGAAATTGTTTTCCCATATTAACTCTTACAGGAGAGAATTTCCCTTCCTAGGGGTAGATTTCATCTCACTTCCTGTTGTCTCCTTCCGTTTGCAAGTACAGTAGGAGTCGTTTGTAAGTTAGATGTTTGAAAGTAGGGTCCTGCCCTATATACTCAGCAGAAATTTGGGCCTTAGGTGTTGCTGTGGCCACAACACTGTAAGCCCTCACAGGGCCCTGCTGTGAAATATTAGATCAAGAATTGTAATTACATGCCCCTGTTGAACAGGAGCTGAAAAATTAGGCCTTAGGCACTGGTGCTGGTGCCACAACACTGCAACCCCTCACAGACACTCTAGTTGGAACGCAGGAACGAGCCCTGCTGCAAAGTATTGCTTCAAAAATTGTAATTACACGCCCCTGTTAGACAGGGGCAGAAAAATTGGGCCTTAGGCACTGGTGCTGGTGCCACAACACTGCAACCCCTCACAGACACTCTAGTTGGAACGCAGGAACGAGCCCTGCTGCAAAGTATTGCATCAAAAATTGTAATTACACGCCCCTGTTAGACAGGGGCAGAAAAATTGGGCCTTAGGCACTGGTGCTGGTGCCACAACACTGCAACCCCTCACAGACACTCTAGTTGGAACGCAGGAACGAGCCCTGCTGCAAAGTATTGCATCAAAAATTGTAATTACACGCCCCTGTTAGACAGGGGCAGAAAAATTGGGCCTTAGGCACTGGTGCTGGTGCCACAACACTGCAACCCCTCACAGACACTCTAGTTGGAACGCAGGAACGAGCCCTGCTGCAAAGTATTGCATCAAAAATTGTAATTACACGCCCCTGTTAGACTGGGGCAGAAAAATTGGGCCTTAGGCACTGGTGCTGGTGCCACAACACTGCAACCCCTCACAGACACTCTAGTTGGAATGCAGGAACGAGCCCTGCTGCAAAGTATTACATCAAAAATTGTAATTACACGCCCCTGTTAAACAGGGGCTGAAAAATTGTGCCTTAGGCACTGGTGGTGGCGCCCAGAACCAAAAATGTTCTTACAAGCTATCAGCGTGATGATTGAGGAGGAAGAGGATAATTACTCAGGGATAGTCACTCAGCATCAGCATAGGCAGTCTTTGAAGGGATCTGAGATTTCAAAAAAAATTATTCGGTTACATCAGCATCAGGTGCTTGGTAGCTGGTGGTGATCCAAGACTCATTCATTTTTATGAAGGTCAGCCGATCGACCGAGTCGGTGGACAGACGCACCCTGTGATCGGTTACCACGCCTCCAGCAGCACTGAATGTGCGTTCCGAAAGAACGCTGGATGCAGGACAGGCCAGTAGCTCAATTGCATACTGTGCAAGCTCTGGCCAGTGATCCATCCTCAAGACCCAGTAACCCAGAGGATTTTCGGTGGGAAAGGTGTCCAAGTCTGATCTTGCCCCTAGGTATTCCTGCACCATGTAAAACAGACGCTGGCGATGGTTGCTGGAACCGATCATACCTTGGGGCTGCGGACCAAAAAATTGTCTGAACGCATCGGTCAGACGGCCACCTTCTCCACCGCTCCTTCTTTGACTGACCGAAGCCTCAGCAACACGTTGTCCAGAAACAGGAGTTTGTAACCTCCCAGTCTCTGGGAACGCGTTGCACAGACCTTTCTGCAAGGCCTCCCGAAGATGTTTCATCCTCTGCTCCCTCTGCGATGGCAAGATAAGGTCCGCAACCTTACCCTTGTAACGTGGATCAAGGAGGGTTGCCAGCCAGTATTGGTCCTTCTCCTTGATACCACGAATACGAGGATCCTTACGCAGGCTTTGCAGGATCAGGGAGGCCATGCAGCGTAGGTTTGCTGAGGCATTCGGTCCGGAGTCCTCTGGGTCACTAAGAACGACATGGTCCGCAGCCACCTCCTCCCAGCCACGTACAAGTCCATGTGTTTCTTGGGACTGATCCCTTAAAGACTGCTGCTGATGCTGAGTGCCAGGCTCCACCTCCATACTGACACAATCTTCCTCCTCCTCCTCTTCCTCCTCGTCCTCTTCCTGTGTGATCGGCGGGCACGCAGGAACACTGTCTGGATAAAGGGGGCCTTGAGAGCTAAGGAAGTCCTCCTCTTCCTGCCTCTGTTCTGCCTCAAGTGCCCTGTCCATTATTCCACGCAGCGTGTGCTCCAACAGGTGGACAAGGGGGACAGTGTCACTGATGCATGCACTGTCACTGCTCACCATCCTCGTGGCCTCCTCGAATGGTGACAGGACAGTGCATGCATCCCTGATCATGGCCCACTGGCGTGGGGAAAAAAAAACAAGCTCCCCTGACCCTGTCCTGGTGCCATAGTCGCACAGGTACTCATTGATGGCCCTCTGCTGCGTGTGCAGCCGCTGCAGCATGGCCAACGTTGAGTTCCACCTGGTGGGCATGTCACAGATTAGGCGGTTCTTGGGCAGGTTAAACTCCTTTTGGAGGTCCGTCAGCCGAGCACTGGCATTATATGACCGGCGGAAATGCACACAGACTTTCCTGGCCTGCCTCAGGACATCCTGTAAGCCCGGGTACCTGCCCAAGAACCGCTGCACCACCAAGTTAAGGACGTGAGCCAAACAGGGCACATGGGTCATTTGTCCCTGTCGGAGGGCAGAGAGGAGGTTGGTGCCATTGTCGCAAACCACCATTCCTGCCTTAAGTTGGCGTGGCGTCAACCACCTCTGAACCTGCCCCTGCAGAGCTGACAAAACCTCTGCCCCAGTGTGGCTCCTGTCCCCCAAGCACACCAGCTCAAGCACCGCATGGCATCTTTTGGCCTGCGTACTTGCGTAGCCCCTTGAACGCCTACGGAGCACCGCTGGTTCCGAGGAAGAGGCCATGGAGGAAGAAGAAGAGGAGGGGGTGGAGGAGAGAGGTGTGTCACAATCAGCATTTTGGAGGCGTGGTGGCGGAACAACCTCCAACACTACTGCACCTTGTCCTGCATCCTTCCCAGCTGCCAGCAGAGTCACCCAATGCGCCGTGAAACTTAGGTAACGTCCCTGTCCATGCCTGCTGGACCATGAGTCAGCGGTAATATGCACCTTACCGCTGACCGCCCTGTCCAGCGAGGCATGGACATTGCCTTCCACATGCCGGTAGAGAGCCGAAATCGCCTTCCGTGAGAAAAAGTGGCGTTTGGGTACCTGCCACTGAGGAACCGCACATTCCACAAACTCACGGAAGGGGGCAGAGTCTACCAACTGAAAAGGCAGCAGTTGAAGTGCTAGCAATTTTGCCAAGCTAGCATTCAACCGCTGGGCATGTGGATGGCTGGGAGCAAACTTCTTTCGGCGGTGCAGCAGCTGGGGCAGGGAAATTTGCCTGGTACAATCTGACGTCGGTGTACCAAAAGCAGATTGCCCACAAGTACTTGGCTGTGACACACCTAATTCTACACCTTCATTCCTCTCACTGCAGGTCTCAGAGAGGACTGAAGGTCTAGTGGGGTTGGAAATCTCAGCTGATGAGGAGCAAGGAGAGATCCTCTTTGTTCTTTGGTGTGGGTCTTTTAGATACGCTTGCCAACGAACTGCATGGCAGGTCAACATATGTCTGGTCAAGCATGTGGTACCCAAGCGGGAGATGTTTTGGCCACGCGAGATACGCTTGAGACATATGTTGCAAATAGCAGCGGTGCGATCTGATGCACTCGTCTCAAAAAAGGCCCACACCAAAGAACTTTTTGAATAACGCGCAGAGACTGCAGCGCCCTGCACATGTGGAGCTTTGGGGTGTGATGCAGTCAATGTGCTGCCCTTAGGCTGGCCCCTGGAGGGCATCCTGCCTCGTTGGTGATGTGCCGCCGCCTCCTCCTCCTCCTCCTCCTCCTCCTCCTCCTCCTCTCTCCTATCAGGCACCCACGTTGAGTCAGTGACCTCATCATCCCCTCCCTCCTCATCACTGGAGCAAACCTGGCAGTATGCTGCAGCAGGGGGAGCATGACTGCCAGATTGCTGTCCTTCTTGGGCACCCCCTCTGTCCGCGCTCATGTTACTGCCTTCATCGAGCTCAGTATCGTCATCAGAGCCTTCCAAACGCTGGGCATCCTCCTGGAGCATGTACCCAACACTGTGGTCAAACAGTTCGAGGGAATCCTCATGAGGACATGGTGGAGCTAGGGAAGGAGTCACTGATGACATTGAGCTGAGGGAAGAGGCCGCTGCTTTGCCAGACAAAGCACCCTGGGCATGGGTGAGAGAGGATGAGGAGGATGAGGACGGCTTGGTCATCCACTCGACCAAGTCTTCCGCATGTTGCGGCTCAACACGGCCAGCTGCCGAAAAAAAGGCCAAGCGTGTCCCATGGCCACGTGCTGATGAGGATGCACCGTCTCCACGACCAGCACTAGACACAGAGCCTGCTTGCCCTCTCTTATTGGCTTGTGACTGTCTGCCTCTCCTTCTTGGCCTTCCAGACATACTAATGGCCTGTAGCTGCACTAAGCTGGGATAGAACACCTGTAATTTTCTTCAAGTAGCTTTATATACTGTAACCAGACAAGCCTGCCTGTCAGTAGGAAGATAACAGGAACGGATCTAGCTGAACACTGTGAGCAGGACGCACTGTACTAAATGTAAATAGTCTAGCTGCCTGACCGTGGTACTAATAGGATCAAATAGAACACCTGTAATTTTCTTCAGGTAGCTTTATATACTGTAACCAGACAAGTCTGCCTGTCAGTAGGAAGATAACAGGAACGGATCTAGCTGTACACTGTGAGCAGGACGCACTGTACTAAATGTAAATAGTCTAGCTGCCTGACCGTGGTACTAATAGGATCAAATAGAACACCTGTAATTTTCTTCAGGTAGCTTTATATACTGTAACCAGACAAGCCTGCCTGTCAGTAGGAAGATAACAGGAACGGATCTAGCTGAACACTGTGAGCAGGACGCACTGTACTAAATGTAAATAGTCTAGCTGCCTGACCGTGGTACTAATAGGATCAAATAGAACACCTGTAATTTTCTTCAGGTAGCTTTATATACTGTAACCAGACAAGCCTGCCTGTCAGTAGGAAGATAACAGGAACGGATCTAGCTGAACACTGTGAGCAGGACGCACTGTACTAAATGTAAATAGTCTAGCTGCCTGACCGTGGTACTAATAGGATCAAATAGAACACCTGTAATTTTCTTCAGGTAGCTTTATATACTGTAACCAGACAAGCCTGCCTGTCAGTAGGAAGATAACAGGAACGGATCTAGCTGAACACTGTGAGCAGGACGCACTGTACTAAATGTAAATAGTCTAGCTGCCTGACCGTGGTACTAATAGGATCAAATAGAACACCTGTAATTTTCTTCAGGTAGCTTTATATACTGTAACCAGACAAGCCTGCCTGTCAGTAGGAAGATAACAGGAACGGATCTAGCTGTACACTGTGAGCAGGACGCACTGTACTAAATGTAAATAGTCTAGCTGCCTGACCGTGGTACTAATAGGATCAAATAGAACACCTGTAATTTTCTTCAGGTAGCTTTATATACTGTAACCAGACAAGCCTGCCTGTCAGTAGGAAGATAACAGGAACGGATCTAGCTGAACACTGTGAGCAGGACGCACTGTACTAAATGTAAATAGTCTAGCTGCCTGACCGTGGTACTAATAGGATCAAATAGAACACCTGTAATTTTCTTCAGGTAGCTTTATATACTGTAACCAGACAAGCCTGCCTGTCAGTAGGAATTTAACAGGAACGGATCTAGCTGAACACTGTGAGCAGGACGCACTGCACTAAATGTAAATAGTCTAGAAGATAACAGGAACGGATCTAGCTGAACACTGTGAGCAGGACGCACTGCACTAAATGTAAATAGTCTAGAAGATAACAGGAACGGATCTAGCTGAACACTGTGAGCAGGACGCACTGCACTAAATGTAAATAGCAGGAACGGATCTAGCTGAACACTGTGAGCAGGATGCACTGCATTAAATGTAAATAGTCTAGATAGAAGATAACAGGAACGGATCTAGCTAAACTGAATACAGTGTATATATATATATGCAACACCTGGGATGCATATATATATACACAATACACTGTAAGTGCAGCTAACTGACTGACTGTTCTGCCTAATCTATCTAACTCAAATCAAATGACACTGTCTCTCTCTCTCTCTATCTCTCAGCACACCGGAACACACACTACACAGGGCCGCCGTGCAGGCGGCCTTATACAGTGTGGGGTGTGTACTAAATCCCCTGAGCCATAATTGGCCAAAGCCACCCTGGCTTTGGCCAATTACAGCTCTCTCTACTGACGGCGCTGTGATTGGCCAAGCATGCGGGTCATAGTGCATGCTTGGCCAATCATCAGCCAGCAATGCACTGCGATTCCGCAGTGAATTATGGGCCGTGACGCGCCACACGAATTTAGCGCGAACGGCCCATAACGTTCGCAATTCGGCGAACGATCGAACAGCCGATGTTCGAGTCGAACATGGGTTCGACTCGAACACGAAGCTCATCCCTAGTTTCTAGTAAAATATTTGTGTCTGCTGAGGTCTCTGACTATTTAGTGCTGAACTTTCTCCCCTTACTCACCACTTTCAAACGCAAAATAGAAACGTGGAAATATTCACCGTTATTCTTAATCAGGAAAGTTAACCACTTGAAAATTAAAATTTTAATGTTTTTTCTTTATTTTTAAAGAAATGTACCAGTGTGGGTCCCCCCTCATGGCACTGAATGACACTTTATGGGGACCAGTGACACCAATACAGTGATCAGTGCTATAAAAATGCACTGGTTACTGTATAAATGGCACTGGCAGGGAAGGGGTTAACACCAGGGACGATCAAAGGGTTAAATGTTTCCTAACTGTGTGGGGCACTGTCACACTGAAGGAAAAGAGAGATCCGCGAATCAGCTTGGCTAAATCACAAGATCTCTCTTTCCCTTCCTGACAGATCTGCCGTTTGCCTTGTTTACACAGGCAGATGGCTGACCTGTCTCTCCTGTGAACAATAAGTGGGTCGCCGGTGGCCATCGCGGCCACCGAACCCGCTGGTTGGCTCCCACTGTGTCCAATCATAGCAGGAGCGGCACGCCCCATAAACTGCGTGCATATAATCAAGTACAGGTACATGATTTTGCACAGCTGGGCCACCTTGCGCAGTAAATGTATGTGGGGCGGTCCGGAAGCGGTTAAAGCATGTTAAACCATATAGTGCTTGTGCGATGTCATTTTTTTTCTATCCTGTAAAAAACCTGGTTGATCCTGCCTATTTCTGTGTCCCCCTGTGTGTCCTGACCACGGTAATCATGGCTGCTGATCCATGATATAGTGGTCAGTTTACATGTTCGGGTCAGCCTGCTGCTCTCTTCTCTCCACTCCTCCCCCCTGTCTGTCAGCTCCTGTGTGTGAGCCTCCCCTCCCCTTCTACCACTGTTCCGAGTGGTAGTAAAGTAACTGCTCACAATTACTGCCAGCCCCTCTGCTAGGACAGAATGTACTACACAGTGTCTTTGTTTTTTAAAAATGTTGCACCTAAATGCCTTATTCCACCTCGCCGATCTGCGGTCACATGACTGCCCGGCAGATGCCAGAGCAGGATCTCAGCCCCTCCCTCTGTAGTGCATAGATCGGAGAAGGAGAGTGGCAGGCGGTCACTTGACAGCGAGGTGAAATAAGGTATTTAGCAGAAGAATTTTAAAAAAACAAAGACACTGTGTAGTACGTTTTGTCAATACAGAGGGGCTGGCAGTGATTGTGAGCACTGCCTATACAACTACTTTATTAAAAAGTTTTAACCACTTGACTACCGCCTCACGCCGATGTACGTCGGCAAGGTGGCACGGACAGGCAAAATCACGTACATGTACGTGATTTGCCTTCCGCGGGTGGGGGGTCCGATCGGACCCCCCCGGTGCCCGAGGCGGTCGTCTTTTGTTCCCCGGCGATCGGAGGTGAGGGGAAGGCCATCCGTTCGTGGCCCCCCCTCGCGATCGCCGCCGGCCAATGGGAACATTCCTTTGCTGCTGTATGCTAAACAGCAGCAAAGGAAATGATGTCATCTCTCCTCGGCTCAGTAGTTTCCGTTCCAGCGCCGAGGAGAGAAGACATCAGTGTGAGTGAAAACACACTACACAACACAGTAGAACATGCCAGGCACACAAAACACCCCGATCGCCCCCCAATCACCCCCCCCCTGTCACAAACTGACACCAAGCAGGTTTTTTTTTTTTTTTTTTTTCTGATTACTGTATTGGTGTCAGTTTGTGACAGTTACAGTGTTAGGTCAGTTACTGTTAGCCCCCTTTAGGTCTAGGGTACCCCCCTAACACCCCCCAATAAAGTTTTAACCCCTTGATCACCCCCGTCACCAGTGTCGCTAAGTGATCATTTTTCTGATCGCTGTATTAGTGTCGCTGGTGACGCTAGTTAGGGACGTAAATATTTAGGTTCGCCGACAGCGTTTTATAGTGACAGGGACCCCCATATACTACCGAATAAATGTTTTAACCCCTTGATTGCCCCATAGTTAACCCTTTCACCACTGATCACCGTATAAGTGTTACGGGTGACGCTGGTTAGTTTGTTTATTTTTTATAGTGTCAGGGCACCCGCCGTTTATTACCGAATAAAGGTTTAGCCCCCCTGATCGCCCGGCGGTGATATGCGTCGCCCCAGGCAGCATCAGATTAGCGCCAGTACCGCTAACACCCAAGCACGCAGCATACGCCTCCCTTAGTGGTATAGTATCTGATCGGATCAATATCTGATCCAATCAGATCTATACTAGCGTCCCCAGCAGTTTAGGGTTCCCAAAAACGCAGTGTTAGCGGGATCAGCCCAGATACCTGCTAGCACCTGCGTTTTGCCCCTCTGCTCAGCCCACCCAAGTGCAGTATCGATCGATCACTGTCACTTACAAAACACTAAACGCATAACTGCAGCGTTCGCAGAGTCAGGCCTGATCCCTGCGATCGCTAACAGTTTTTTTGGTAGCATTTTGGTGAACTGGCAAGCAAGCACCAGCCCCAGGCAGCGTCAGGTTAGCGCCAGTAGCGCTAACACCCACGCACGCACCGTACACCTCCCTTAGTGGTATAGTATCTGATCGGATCAATATCTGATCCGATCAGATCTATACTAGCGTCCCCAGCAGTTTAGGGTTCCCAAAAACGCAGTGTTAGCGGGATCAGCCCAGATACCTGCTAGCACCTGCGTTTTGCCCCTCCGCCCAGCCCAGCCCAGCCCACCCAAGTGCAGTATCGATCGATCACTGACACCTACAAAACACTAAATGCATAGCTGCAGCGTTCGCAGAGTCAGGCCTGATCCCTGCGATCGCTAACAGTTTTTTTGGTAGTATTTTGGTGAACTGGCAAGCACCAGCCCCAAGCAGCGTCAGGTTAGCGCCAGTACCGCTAACACCCACGCACGCACCGTACACCTCCCTTAGTGGTATAGTATCTGAACGGATCAATATCTGATCCGATCAGATCTATACTGGCATCCCCAGCAGTTTAGGGTTCCCAAAAACGCAGTGTTAGCGGGATCAGCCCAGATACCTGCTAGCACCTGCATTTTGCCCCTCTGCCCGGCCCAGCTCAGCCCACCCAAGTGCAGTATCGATCGATCACTGTCACTTACAAAACACTAAACACATAACTGCAGCGTTCGCAGAGTCAGGCCTGATCCCTGCGATCGCTAACAGTTTTTTTGGTAGCGTTTTGGTGAACTGGCAAGCACCAACCCCAGGCAGCGTCAGGTTTTGCCCCTCCGCCCAGCCCAGCCCACCCAAGTGCAGTATCGATCGATCACTGTCACTTACAAAACACTAAACGCATAACTGCAGCGTTCGCAGAGTCAGGCCTGATCCCTGCGATCGCTAACAGTTTTTTTGGTAGCTTTTTATTGAACTGGCAAGCGCCAGCGGCCTAGTACACCCTGGTCATAGTCAAACCAGCACTGCAGTAACACTTGGTGACGTGGCGAGTCCCATAAGTGCAGTTCAAGCTGGTGAGGTGGCAAGCACAAGTAGTGTCCCGCTGCCACCAAGAAGAAGACAAACACAGGCCCGTCGTGCCCATAGTGCCCTTCCTGCTGCATTCGCCAATCCTAATTGGGAACCCACCACTTCTGCAGCGCCCGTACTTCCCCCATTCACATCCCCAACCAAATGCAGTCGGCTGCATGAGAGGCATTTTCTTTATGTCCTCCCGAGTACCCCTACCCAACGAACCCCCCCAAAAAAGATGTTGTGTCTGCAGCAAGCGCGGATATAGGCGTGACACCCGCTATTATTGTCCCTCCTGTCCTGACAATCCTGGTCTTTGCATTGGTGAATGTTTTGAACGCTACCATTCACTAGTTGAGTATTAGCGTAGGGTACAGCATCGCACAGACTAGGACACACTTTCACAGGGTCTCCCAAGATGCCATCGCATTTTGAGAGACCCGAACCTGGAACCGGTTACCGTTATAAAAGTTAGTTACATGAAAAGTGTAAAAAAAAAAAAAATATATAAAATAAAAAAAAATTGTTGTCGTTTCATTGTTCTCTCTCTCTCTATTCTCTCTCTCTATTGTTCTGCTCTTTTTTACTGTATTCTATTCTGCAATGTTTTATTGTTATTATGTTTTATCATGTTTGCTTTTCAGGTTTGCAATTTTTTATACTTTACCGTTTACTGTGCTTTATTGTTAACCATTTTTTTGTCTTCAGGTACGCCATTCACGACTTTGAGTGGTTATACCAGAATGATGCCTGCAGGTTTAGGTATCATCTTGGTATCATTCTTTTCAGCCAGCGGTCGGCTTTCATGTAAAAGCAATCCTAGCGGCTAATTAGCCTCTAGACTGCTTTTACAAGCCGTGGGAGGGAATGCCCCCCCCACCGTCTTCCGTGTTTTTCTCTGGCTCTCCTGTCTCAACAGGGAACCTGAGAATGCAGCCGGTGATTCAGCCAGCTGATCATAGAGCTGATCAGAGACCAGAGTGGCTCCAAACATCTCTATGGCCTAAGAAACCGGAAGCTACGAGCATTTTATGACTTAGATTTCGCCGGATGTAAATAGCGCCATTGGGAAATTGGGGAAGCATTTTATCACACCGATCTTGGTGTCGTCAGATGCTTTGAGGGCAGAGGAGAGATCTAGGGTCTAATAGACCCCAATTTTTTCAAAAAAGAGTACCTGTCACTACCTATTGCTATCATAGGGGATATTTACATTCCCCGAGATAACAATAAAAATGATTAAAAAAAAAAAAAAAATGAAAGGAACAGTTTAAAAATAAGATAAAAAAGCAAAAAAATAATAAAGAAAAAAAAAAAAAAAAAAAAAAAAAGCACCCCTGTCGCCCCCTGCTCTCGCGCTAAGGCGAACGCAAGCAGCGGTCTGTCGTCAAACGTAAACAGCAATTGCACCATGCATGTGAGGTATCACCGCGAAGGTCAGATCGAGGGCAGTAATTTTTGCAGTAGACCTCCTCTGTAAATCTAAAGTGGTAACCTGTAAAGGCTTTTAAAGGCTTTTAAAAATGTATTTATTTTGTTGCCACTGCACGTTTGTGCGCAATTTTAAAGCATGTCATGTTTGGTATCCATGTACTCGGCCTAAGATCATCTTTTTTATTTCATCAAACATTTGGGCAATATAGTGTGTTTTAGTGCATTAAAATTTAAAAAAGTGTGTTTTTTCCCCAAAAAATGCATTTGAAAAATCGCTGCGCAAATACTGTGTGAAAAAAAAAAATGAAACACCCACCATTTTAATCTGTAGGGCATTTGCTTTAAAAAAAATATATAATGTTTGGGGGTTCAAAGTAATTTTTTTGCAAAAAAAAAAAACTTTTTCATGTAAACAATAAGTGTCAGAAAGGGCTTTGTCTTCAAGTGGTTAGAAGAGTGAGTGATGTGTGACATAAGCTTCTAAATGTTGTGCATAAAATGCCAGGACAGTTCAAACCCCCCCAAATGACCCCATTTTGGAAAGTAGACTCCCCAAGCTATTTGCTGAGAGGCATGTCGAGTCCATGGAATATTTTATATTGCGACACAAGTTGCGGGAAAGAGACAAATTTTTTTTTTTTGCACAAAGTTGTCACTAAATGATATATTGCTCAAACATGCCATGGGAATATGTGAAATTACACCCCAAAATACATTCTGCTGCTTCTCCTGAGTATGAGGATACCACATGTGTGAGACTTTCTGGGAGCCTAGCCACGTACGGGACCCCGAAAACCAAGCACCGCCTTCAGGCTTTCTAAGGGCGTGAATTTTTGATTTCACTCTTCACTGCCTATCACAGTTTCGGAAGCCATGGAAAGCCCAGGTGGCACAAAACCCCCCCAAATGACCCCATTTTGGAAAGTAGACACCCAAAGCTATTTGCTGAGAGGTATAGTGAGTATTTTGCAGACCTCACTTTTTGTCACAAAGTTTTGAAAAAAACAAATGAGAGCTGCAAAATACTCACCATGCCTCTCAGCAAATAGCTTGGGGTGTCTACTTTCCAAAATGGGGTCATTTGGGGGGGTTTTGTGCCACCTGGGCATTCCATGGCCTCCGAAACTGTGATAGGCAGTGAAGAGTGAAATCAAAAATTTTCACCCTTAGAAATCCTGAAGGCGGTGACTGGATTTCGGGGCCCCGTACGCGGCTAGGCTCCCAAAAAGTCCCACACATGTGGTATCCCCATACTCAGGAGAAGCAGCTAAATGTATTTTGGGGTGCAATTCCACATATGCCCATGGCCTATGTGAGCAATATAGTGACAACTTTGTGCAAAAAAAAAAAAAAAAGTGTCACATTCCCGCAACTTGTGTCAAAATATAAAATATTCCATGGACTCAATATGCCTCTCAGCAAATAGCTTGGGGTGTCTACTTTCCAAAATGGGGTCATTTGGGGGGGTTTTGTGCCACCTGGGCATTCCATGGCCTCCGAAACTGTGATAGGCAGTGAAGAGTGAAATCAAAAATTTACACCCTTAGAAATCCTGAAGGCGGTGCTTGGTTTTCGGGGCCCCGTACGCGGCTAGGCTCCCAAAAAGTCCCACACATGTGGTATCCTGAAATTACAGAAAATGTACCCTAGTTTGTAGACGCTATAACTTTTGCGCAAACCAATAAATATACGCTTATTGACATTTTTTTTACCAAAGACATGTGGCCGAATACATTTTGGCCTAAATGTATGACTAAAATTTAGTTTATTGGATTTTTTTTATAACAAAAATTAGAAAATATCATTTTTTTTCAAAATTTTCGGTCTTTTTCCGTTTATAGCGCAAAAAATAAAAACTGCAGAGGTGATCAAATACCATCAAAAGAAAGCTCTATTTGTGGGAAGAAAAGGACGCAAATTTCGTTTGGGTACACATTGCATGACCGCGCAATTAGCAGTTAAAGCGACGCAGGGCAAAATTGGAAAAAGACCTCTGGTCCTTAGGCAGCATAGTGGTCCGGGGCTCAAGTGGTTAAACAAAAAAGAAAAAGAAGAAGAAGGGTTACTATAGAGCAGGGGTCTCAAACTGGTGGCCCTCCAGCTGTTGCAAAACTACAAGTCCCATGAGGCATTGCAAGGCTGACAGTTACAAGCATGACTCCCACAGGCAGAGGCATGATGGGACTTGTAGTTTTGCAACAGCTGGAGGGCCGCCAGTTTGAGACCCCTGCTATAGAGGAAGAATTACTCTACCCATGCATGAAATTTGAACAACCTGCGGTATGAAAGTAAATAAAAAAAGTTATGCCCACTTTTGTATTATATTCAGTTCAGCCCTCGTAGAACTGGTTTTCCATATATTGGGGCCCTCTGCACAGAAGATGCTTGCTACCCACAAAAGATGCTAAACCATACATAAACCACTACACATGCTTGCTTTAAAATCACAGCAAATATTTTTATTTCTTGCAGCTTATATATATTATATTACTAAAGACTATCCAGGAATCATAAGAACAAATAACAATCATTTACTGACATTTGGAGTACCATTTTTTTTTAGAATCCTATCTATTGAGTGAAGAAAACGTTCTAATTATTACACCTGTTAACTTACTCCTGTCACAAAAACTATATCAATTATTTTGTAACATATATTTTCAGGGGACTGGGGTTCTCACTGGTTAGTTGTTGCAGCTATTTCCTGTATGTCAGCAAGCCGCTACTTAACCTTTCAGCTAGACATAGATACAAAGAGCATGACATCTTTCAAATAGAATTATGTCCTTAGCAAAAGGATATCCAGTTACACATGGGCAATGTGTTAATGGGGTTAACTTTTAGATTGGGAGTCTGTAATAATGATTATAGCATTAGTCATATTATTTCATTAAATATACCCAGGTTTCAATACATAATATAAATCTAAGTTGTGATCAGGGATATGTACCAGTATTTTAGTATATTTAATTTGAACACAATATTGATCAGATCAGGGTGCACAGGTGTACTGACTGGGGTTGGAGATCGGAACGAGGACACCTGTGAGCGTAGTGGGGTGCTGAAGTTACTGGGAGTCAAGGACAACATTCAAGTCATGGACAATGCCTATATGGACTCTTACCTCCTGGAGTTTTGCCTGGGCCAATTGACTATTTTAATTAGGTTCAGGGACAGGACATTATTCCTCTTGCATTGCCATGCTGCCTTGCAACAGTAATGCCGCATACACATGATCGGACATTCTGACAACAAAATTGTGGATTTTTTTCCGAAGGATGTTGGCTCAAACTTGTCTTGCATACACACGGTCACACAAATGTTGTCAGAAATTCTGAACGTCAAGAACGCGGTGACGTACAACACGTACGACGGGACTATAAAAAGGAAGTTCAATAGCCAGTGCGCCACCCTTTGGGCTCCTTCTGCTAATCTTGTGTTTATCTCGTGTTAGTAGAAGTTTGGTGAGAGACGATTCACGCTTTTCAGCCTTGTGCTTTTCAGTTCGTTACTGCTTGTCAGTTTGTGCTTGTGAGTTCGTATCTGTTCTTCAGTGCATGTTGTCAGTTCGTTCCTGTCTTTCAGTGGGTTCTATTTAGTAGTTCGTATCTGTTTTTCAGTGCATTCTTGTCCGTTGGTTTCTGATTTTCAACTCGCTCTTCTCAGGCCTTTCTGATTTTTAGTACGTTCTGTTAGTTCATTCTGACCAGCCTACTGTTTTGAAGCCATGTTGCGGGTACGTACTCGTCATAGGGTTTGTGCTGTGTAAGGGCTTAGTGTTGGAGTTCTTGCTTTGACCCAAGTCCAGTCCATGAACAGAGCGAAGAGGAGTTCATGGAAGAAGAATTGGTTGTTCCAGCGTGACCAATTCTCGCACTTGCCTTTGCTACGGGAGATCCAGGAGAATAATCCTGATGATTTCAGGAATTATCTCAGGATGACAAACCCCATTTTTCACCGTCTGTTGGCTTTGCTGTCCCCTTATATTATAAAGGAGGACACCTGCATGTGGCAAGCCATCACTCCCAAGCAGAGGCTCGTCGCCACCTTGCTGTACTTGGCGATGGGGAGAAGTCTCCAGGATATCAAGTTTTTGACTGGGATCTCCCCCCAGGCTCTTCCAGAGACCTGTTCTGCCATCATACAAGTCCTGCAGAAGGACTATATTAAGGTAAGTTTTCTCCTTTAACATCACATTCTATGTATTTAATGATTGCTAATGTATTGTATGTATTATTTATTAGTTCCTGTATGTGGACATGGACGTGGACGTGGGGAAAAATGGCTGGATTTCGGATGGTGGAGTCATCTCCCAGATGGAGTTCTTCAGCTGGCTCCAGAATGGCAGCTTGTGCTTGCCACCTCCTGAAGATAATGTGGCGGGACTCCCGTTTGTCTTTGACGCGGATGAAGCGTTTGCACTGGGGGACCATCTTATGAGTCCATTCTTGATGAGAACCCTCACCCTGGACCAGAGGGTTTTTAATTACCGGCTGGCCAGAGCCAGAAGAGTGGTGGAGAATGCCTTTGGAATAATAGCCAGCCGGTTCCGCCTATTTCTCACAGCAATCAACATGGCGGAATATAAAATCAATCACATTGTTCTTGCATGCTGCATACTACATAACTTTTTAAGAAAAAATGCTTTAAACTATGTGGCCTCAGTTGGGACTCAGGCCTCAGGCCATTTTCTTCAATAGTGCAAACGTAACTTATTTGATACATGAGGTGACAATCTCTTCTTCAGCTAACTATTATGTTGTGGGTCTGCTACGCACACACATTGTTTTTGTTCTTAATGTATGTAATGCATTAATGACAAAAATAATCATCCTTTTCAGCTCCATTAATTAATTGCTTGCAGTCCCTAAAATGGCCTGATTGGGGGAAATTTTAGAGCACTGTGGGAGTTATTTACTAAAGGCAAGTCCACTTTGCACTACAAGTGCACTGCAAATGCACTTGAAAGTGCACAGAAACTGCACCGATAGTGCACTTGTTAGAGAACATGGAGAAAATGTGGGCTCAAGACTTTTTAGGCACGGTGATTACTAGGTATATGTTTAAAATTCTAGTTTATTTAGAAAATATTAAAAAAGAGCATAAAACAAGGAAACAAGTAGAATTCAATTCATAATTATACAGTTTACAAATTATGCACTCCATACATAGCTAGCTAAATGGTTAAATCCAGTAATTAGAGCAGTGTTTAGAATCAAAAATCTTGATCAATATAGTTATGTTGCGTTGAACCAGAAGCTATGCAGTGGTGATAATCAAATTCTGTATGAGCTCGACATGTTGCGCGCCAATTGCGCTTCTTCAGGAGCACAGAATTGAATACTGTAATGAACAATACATTTGCGGTAAATAATTCATCATGGTGTAATATAATTAAATGAAATTAGATAAACAAACCATGTAATGAAATAACGAAAGAGGCTATCCCTAAAACCCAAGGAAATGTGTCTAACCTACAGGGTCCCGGCGATAAACAGACAATGTGGGGACGTATGTAACATAATTAAAAATGGTAATGACAGGGTGGACTAAAGTAAATATGGGATATGTACTGCATAATAGGTAAGAGTGAAAAGTGGGAAGGGAAGATGGGGGAGGAAGGGGTATCTGGGATGACGTGGTGCCTGGACTGAAATCCGCAATGTCAGCATAGACTGCTGAAAACGAGTCACAGGAGTGCAAAACGAACTGCACTCCTGTGACCCATAGGAGATTTACAGCCAAACAAGCTTTGGCTGGACTTCTCCTCTGCCCAGGTGATGGCTGTCAGTCAAAACAGGAAGTAATTTCTCGCTTCCCATTCGATAAAGAAAACAAAACTCCTTATAAATTAGGTTTATACAAAAAAATAATTTCCTAGTATTTGTAAGGCATTTCATGACTGTGATTCATAAAAAAGAAAATCGGATATTACTTCCTCAAGCTTAATTGTGTCTACAGCAACATATCTGACCCATGAGTTACTGATGCCTATCTAGATACAAAGGAACTTGAAAAAACAGGCACAAATATGTCCTAAGTGGGAAGACAAAATTCTTCCTTAACCCTAAATATGGCAGATGGTGGTTTTCACCCATGATCTATCATCCTTTGTCATCTCTTGTTCCTTAAGCAATCGTTTACTTGCATAAGGCTTTAGGTAGGAGACTGTGAAAGTAGGGAAACCACAATGGTTACCCCTCACCTTAGGAAAAAATAGCTTCCCCAACCATTTCTAAGGCTTGGTTCACACTGGAGAACGCTGCAGCTCACAGCAGGAGTCTGGTGCGTCTCCATTCACCGTTTCAGGTCCGATTTCAGCCCGAATTTTTGGCTGAATTCGGACCTGAAACAGACCAAAAGACACACAGGGCTCCTGTGCAATTTGCACCGGAGCCGCTGCGGAGATGTGTGAACCGGCTGGTCACAATCTCCTGCTATGTGAATTGGATGCAGTGAAATCTGCATCTAATTCGTAATAGTGTGAACCCAGCCTAAGGGTTTGTGAAGCAGCTCAATTTTGGGCTGCTTCAAAAAATTTGTATGCTTCTTTAAGTTACTTTCAATTTTCTCAAACTTCTTCCAGGTTCCTTTAAAAGTATTCTGAGTCTATTTAAATTACTTTCCAGTTTCCTCAGATTTCCCTTAAACCCTTCAAGTTGCTTCAGCATTTTCTTTGTCTTTTAGGGGAGAGAAAAGCTAACAAAATAACTATGGGAAGGACATGTTACACAGCTTCCATTGACAATCATGTCAGTCTCACTAGAAAGTGTGGAAAAGCAGCTTCATACCAGGAAGGTAAGGTAAGTAAGACAAATAGTCCACTTCCAAACTGATGCCACCATCTGATATGTCTGCAGGTAGGTGCAGCATGGTGTGATGGCAGTAAACACTTGGAGTTCAGTTGCAGAAAACTTGTATTAAAGTTTAAGTTTGGCAATTCACAATCCCAGCAGGAACATTATGCAGCAGGGCAGGTCTCGGATGTGGTGACATCATCTGTCATGAGGGGCAGAATGTGGCCTGGTCGGTCTGCGCCCAAATGGTGAAAAAAAGAAAATCCAGAAAAGATGGCGTATCCCTATCCTTTCCCTACTTGTGTGGAACCTCTCCCTACTGCTAATCACTGTCCCTGTCAGATGGGTAACCTGTCCCTGCACTACCCAGATACTAAATGCCCTGGAGCCAGGGTCTTAAATTGACTCTGCCTGACCCAAGATGGCCACCAGAGTCAAATGGGGTGGCAGCATCAAATCAAATAGTTTCCCCAGTGATCCACGAAACCACAAAGGAACCACATTCCACTCGACTTTTTCTCCCTCTGCAATGCTGCTGCGGTTAAGCGCCACCTACATCCAGTAGACTGCACTTGTCTCATGTCTACCATGGGGTAAAGGATGAATGCAATGAATGAATGTAATAGTCAGCATCTGTACTTACTTTGTATGTACTGTATAAACAGTGCACCATAACAATTCTCTTGTCCTGTGTGCTGGCTGTAATTATATATATATCTGTACTTTATGAACATTGGACAGTATCATTCTTGGTATCCTTTTCTACGTGTATTGGTGATGCACAGCAGAACTTCTCTTGTTCTCTTTGTGGAATGTAATTCTCAGTGTCTATTCTCATTCTGTATGTATGGCTGCTGCACAGTACCAGTTTCCTTGTTCTGTATGCTAGGTGTAATTCTCAGCATTAGTTCTTAATCTTTATAAACACTGAACAGCAGGGGTGGCCCATCCATTAAGGACGCACGGCCGCTTCCCCCTATCCATGCGTTCGGGCCCTTGCAGGACACAGATGCATGAATTACAATTGTGTTTTTTTTTTTTTTTGAAGCACCTGATTAGAGCCAAAGGATCTAATAGGCTTCAAAATAAGATAGAAATAGTGCTCCGTGACCCCTCAATAGCATGAAGAAGCCTGAAAAGCCAAATGCCAACACTGGAAAGGAACCTCGTGCTCAACAAGGTGATCCCCGTTGGTAATGCATTTACCACAAATTTATAGCCTTGATATCTCCAAGAACAAATAGATGAAAACCTATTCTGATGGTTGTTGGTTTTTTGGTTGTGGGAAATTTTCCCTAAATAAAACGGTGTCACACTATATAAATTTCCTCTCTCTTTCCATGGTTTATTGGGTGAGCGACCATAAGATATCACTGTGAAATGCTTAGGAGCCGGATTGTGTTCCATATTATAAGGAGAGATCCAGTTATATTCTAAACCGGCACCTCATGAAGAACCGATCTTCAGAATAGGTTTTCATCTATTTGTTCTTGGAGATATCAAGGCTATATATTAGCCCGTTTGTTGTAAGTGCATTACCAACGGGGATCACCTTTTTGAGCACAAGGTTCCTTTCCGGTGTTGGCATTTGGCTTTTGAGGCTTCTTCATGCTATTGAGGGGTCACAGAGCACTGTCTCTATCCTACAGACTTTGCTTGGGACTTTTGTCACACATTTGTGTGCTAAACATTTAATTACACTTAAATACTTTTAGTTATTTTTTCCGTAGCACTGTTAATGTGATTCAGTTGTGTCTTGCGGCATCTTTTATGTATTGATTTTATCTTATAATAGCTGCTAGAGTGCATCAACCTTTAATTTCCATTGAGCGCTGGGATCAGCAATACATTGTGTTTCTGATATATTTTTACAGGTTTCAAAATAGGGTGGGCTCGGGGGCACAGAGAATGCGAACGGAGCCCATCCAGGTGTGTTGCAACAGTGAAAGAATATTTGCGATTGCAGCACTGATTCTCCTCCCAGTCAATCAGGATGCGGGTTTTGATACCCGTCACCTGATTGGCTGAAAGGACAGGCGATCCTATTGGATGCCTAGGAGAAGGGGAGGAGCTGCACGATGGAAGCCACAGATGGAGGAGAGGACACGGAGCCGCTGCCCGTTGCCTGGCACCCACTACCCGCCTAGATTGGGTAAGTGACAGCTTGGGTGAGGGGGGGTGGTTGTTTGTTATGTGCGTTATTGGCAGGACCGGCCCTACCATGGGACCCGATGGAGTCATGGTTCCAGGCAGCACGGCACATTCAGGGGGGCAGCAAATTGCCGCCCGCCAGCCAGCCCGTTCCGCTCGCTCCGCTGTGGATCCCACTGGGAGGATCCGCCGAGAAAGGTCCTCCATTGGATACTGTCCGCCCTGTACTGCGCAGGCGCAGCGCTTGCGCAGTACAGAGGACCAAGGAGACGCCGAAAGTCTACAAACATGAACAGCTGTTCATGAGCTCTTCACGGCGCCTGTGCTTCAGAGTACATTGTGCCACAAGCTCCCGCTGTTGATGTTTGGAGACTTTTGGCGTCTCCTTTGTCCGCCGTACTGTGCAAGCACTGTGCCTGCGCAGAACAGGGTGGACAGTGTCCGATGGAGGACCTTTTCCGGCAGAACAACGGCTCCTCACAGTGGGATCAGCAGCAGTGGCAAGTGACAATCCACAATGTGCGCCTGGTGACGTGGCAAGCGACAATCCGGTACGTGTGGCAGGTGGAGTCTTGGCAAGGTGGCAATCCGCAATGTGAGGCAGGTGGCAAGTGACAATCCGCAATGTGAGGCAGGTAACAAGTGACAATCCGCAATGTGAGGCAGGTGGCAAGTGACAATCCGCAATGTGTGGCAGGTGGCGCCGTGGCAAGTGACAATCCACAATGTGAGGCAGGTAACGTCGTGGCAAGTGACAATCCGCAATGTGAGGCAGGTGGCAAGGTGGCAATCGGCAATGTGAGGCAGGTGGCAAGTGACAATCCGCAATGTGTGGCAGGTGGCAAGTGACAATCTGCAATGTGAGGCAGGTGGCAAGTGACAATCTGCAATGTGTGGCAGGTGGCAAGTGACAATCTGCAATGTGAGGCAGGTGGCAAGTGACAATCTGCAATGTGAGGCAGGTGGCAAGTGACAATCCGCAATGTGTGGCAGGTGGCAAGTGACAATCCAAAATGTGTGGCAGGTGGCGCCGTGGCAAGTGACAATCCGCAATGTGAGGCAAGTAATGCCGGTGATGTCGTGGCAAGTGACAATCCGCATCTGAAGGCAGGTAACGTTGGCAAGTGACACGCTCAGGGCTCCCACTGATTCTGCATTATGGTGAGTTGAACTATTTTATTTTATATAACAATGTAATAATAGAAATATTGCACTTCAATATTTTTTTTTGCGATATGACACTGCGTCGCTTTAACTGACAATTGCGCGGTCATGCGACGTTGCAACCGAACAAAATTTACGTCCTTTTTTTCACACAAATAGAGCTTTCTTTTGGTGGTATTTGATCACCTCTGCAGTTTGTATTTTTACAGGTCCTCCTTACACTCCTTTCCATGTATAGAGCCATGACAGGTCCTCTTTATACTTCTATATACATGTATAGAGCCATGACAGGTCCACTTTAGTTACCATGATATAAAATAATGGATGTGGGGGCATTTTGGTGGGCGTGATTTTTTTTTGGGGGGGGGCAGCATTTCATTCTTGGTACCAGGCAGCACAATGTCTTGGGCCTGCACTGGTTATTGGCATTACAAAGTAGCACATTTTGTCCTGTATGCTAGGTGCTATTCTCAGTACCTGTTTTTATTCCACATGAATTACCCTTTTATTATTGGGAATTTCTTATTATAGCAAAAAAATGAATAAATGTCTATACATTTTTATTTGATTTACATTATTTTCACTTTGATGCAAGTATTTCAGATTATTTGATTGATGCCAGCATCATGTGAAACATTTTTTAAAAAACAAAAACAATATTACTTAGGGCATGTTACTTTTTGCATTAGCTATTTAGAATTCAAAATTGCACAAAAAAAGTCAAAGCAGTATTAACCCAAAAACAATAATTTATTATATTTCAGCTTACCAATTATTAGATGCAATGGATGTGTTTATTTTCTTTTTTGGGCCTTTTTTCCTTCTATTTCTATTTCTTCATATTTTCATCTGGTGATCCAGCAAGTAAATCTGGTGTTTTCAAAAGAAAAAGCCCACTTCCAGATGTATAAGTTTACAAGGATGAGACAAACTATTTAGCACTGACAGGGGTGCTTACAATGATCAGCTTTTATATACAGTATGTAAAACTTTTATCCCAAAAGGAAAAAAAAAAGAAAAAAAAATGTTTGCTGTAACTGATTTGAAAGCATGAGCTAGAATTTGGCTTCAATTTGTGAATACATCTAAATCTGCAAGAACATATAACAATCCCCTCCCCCTAGAATGACAATGCTGCTGTCCAACGGTGCCCCCTGTGCTCATTCATCTAGAGTGGGGGCACTCTAATATTGGAGGTGTGTTACTGGCCACAGTGGCCAGATCACAAAGTGAAAACAGAAGGAGAAAAGCCTAAAAAAAGAATACTAAAGGTTTAGTCCCAGGCGCTAACCACAGGAAAAACTACATAATTAAATATATGTTCAGCTGAACTGTGCTGCTGTCTAATGGCAAAGGATCAGCTGCTGCAATGCTGAAGACAAAAAGGGTTGACAGCGCTCAGGAACTAAGCTGGAATTGATGGGTAATGGCTGCAATAAACCACATGGATACTCAAAAAGATTGCTGGCGATTTATTCCAAAGATTTAAACAGTACACATTTGAATGACAATGTTACCACGAGGCTATAAGGCTGGCTCAGGCACTGAGGGATCCCTAGAACCGACACAAGGACACGCCAGCTGCAGTGCGTGGTGTGTAGAGCTGGACCCCCCAGCAAGGGAAGATGGTGTCACTGACACTGGTGATGTGAATAGAGCCAAGCAGCTGACCTTGTCCTGAGGAAAAATCTCTGTGGTGAGCGTCGAAGGAGGGGGGCGTCACCGAAGACAAGCCGGAACTGAGGTGTTGGAGAAGGAACCAGCCGCAGCCAACGTGGAGCACAGCTGGTTCCTTCTCTGACACCTCCTTCACATCTCCAGTGTCAGTGACACCATCTTCCCTTGCCGGAGGGTGTCCGGGTCTACACACCACACACTGCTGCTGGCGTGCCCTTCCCATGGTCAGTGTCCCTTGGTTGGTTGTCCCGGTCGGTTCTAGTGATCCATCAGTGCCTGAGTCAGCCTTACATCCTTGTGGTAACTTTGTCATTCAAATATGTACTGTTTTAATCTCTGGAATAAATCGCCAGCAACCTTTTTGAGTGTGCATGTGGTTCATTGCAGCCATTAACCATCAATTCCAGCTTAGTTCCTGAGCGCTGTCAAATCTTTTTGTTTAAAAAAAAGAAAACGAATGCAGCCACTGCATTTAATGATTGGTAATGCAATGTAAGACATTTTTGGTTTTGGATTTAATAATCTTTTAAGAACAACAGTCACAAATCTGTTGCCTGTTTGTGTGTGTTCTGTTTCCATAGGTATTCTGACTTCCCCCAGAGGTGAGTGGTAACACTACTAGTCATTTCTCAAACTAACTGCCCTCCTGTGTCCACTCCTGACTTTTGTACGGATTTGCGCTGAAGAACACTGATGGATTCCGAGTTAGCATATCATTTTACCTTTTATATATATTTTTTTTTCAGGATTAGACTTTTAGCCTTGTATTTACAATATAAACACTCAATCCAGTAGAAATGTTGGCATAATGCAAAGCACTGCACAAACTATTGGCGCTATATGACGCCTGTATAAGAATATTAATAATAATAATTGCTGTGTGTTAGATGTCAGTTTAAATTGATTAAGATCCAAGTATATAATTTGGCAACAGCTTTTCATCAACCTCTACCAAGTAAAATTTGGAACTTGTACTGAGGTCAAATGTGTCTGCGCTCACCTCCCTCCAGAAAGTACTTCCTGTTTGCAGTACCTAACACTCCTCGGTCAGTGTCTCCAAGGGGTAGTTATGAGCTCATAGTTCACGGTATCATAGCAGGAACAGAGCAGGGATTTTATACGGATCAACATTAAAAAAAAGATGCAGGCGTATTGATTTTCTGCTATGTTGCTCCTGGGAGCCATTGTTAGCAGCGATGTGTTTAGATACCTATTGTATTTCTGTTTTCTCACCTATCGTGACTGAAATGCAGTTAAATGAATAAATGATTTGCAATTTTATGTACTTTACTCCAAACCAAATTTCAAAGAACTTTAACTGGTAACAAATGTACGCAGTACAGTCAGTATAGGGACATGCTTGTCTCTGCCATCTACTATTGGGGATGTAGCCCTTAGTGGGAAAACGCAAGCTATTTAATTGTCCCAAATGATTCTAATCCCTTTCACTCTTCTTCAGGCGTGGACAAAGCTTGCAAAGGGCTCCTATGCATAAGTAGATTTGGGCTCTTTTTAAAAAAAAATCCAGTCATCTTTATTACAAAAAAATGTTTCCTTACATCAATACATCAAACACATTTCACATTCATATTATTCAGATACAGCTAAGATACACATTGCATAAAATAACCCCACAAAGAAAAAAACAGAACAAAAACAAAAAACACATCTTAAATCAAGTAGCCCCCTCTTCTCCCCCTCCTCCCCCCCCCACCCTCATCTCCCATCAACTGGTGTCTCCCTTCCATTCTATGACAACTCACATTTCAAGACCCAAGACCTCCAACCAGCTTTTCCAAATAGTCTCAAACTTCCCACGAAAATTTCTATGTAGAAAAGTAAATTTCTCTTTTAATATAGTTTCTTTTATTTGCATTCTCCATTCCTCCACTGTCGGTGGATAAGTGGAGATGCATTTCTGTACAATTAATTTACGTGCCTGGAACAAACTTCTTGCTATTGTATCATAAGTGTTTTTCGACAATCTAGGTTCATCCATTATATTTAATATACAAATTCCAGGATCCACCAACAGTTTGATTTGAAGCACCTCGTTAATGGTTTTAATTATGCCCTGCCAATATCGATGGAGTTTAGGGCATCTCCACAACATATGTATTAAGTTTGCCGGGGGGGTACCTCCACAACGCGGACATAAGGGGGAATCTCTAAGCTTCCACTTGAATAATTTCTCCAGGGTATAGTATGATCTATGTAAGATAAACAATTGCGTTATTTTTTGTGTGGCAGAAGACAACACCTTTGGAATCGCAGCCAAAGCCATTGCCCACTGCTCCTCTGACAATGGTCCTAGGTCTTGTTCCCAATGGGCCCTAGAAGCAGGGCCACTGTTAGAAATCATGGGGCCCCATACAGCATACCTGAAAGGGCCCCTTGTTCCCGCCCCTGACCCCACCCCTGGCTCCGCCCCCGACCCCATGCTGTCACAATATCTGGGGGAATGGTGGCAGGAGCTGAAACATGTAACATGTTCCAAAAGGTGAACCTTTAATAACCATTATTATTCTAAACTTTTTACACTATCATAAAGCAGCAGAGATGTCTTATTTTAGAACTTTTTTGACAACAACTAATTAGCTGGGATGAGCTCAGGCATGTTCAGAACGTAGTCTAAACCCACCTTAGCTCTACCACCAGGAAGCTTTACAGCACCCCACCAATCATAACTGGATCTGAATGGGAGAGATGTCAGTGTTTTGACATCTGTGCCCGTTCAGTTTGTGTCCTCCATACACCACAGACTTGTGTCCATTTACATCAGGCTACCTCTGATCTGTCACATTTAGGTCTGGAAAAATAGAAAAGGATGTTCTTTTCTATTTATTTTTTTTTTACCTGAATGCCCAAAGTCAATTCATATCTGGACTCCTGTAGACCTACATGGAGCTTTCAATCAGGTCCATATCAGTGGCGGCTGGTGCTCAAAATTTTGGGGGGGTGCAAACAAACTGAAAAATTCAGGAAAAAAAAACATCAATTGATGCCACTGTGCCCTCAAACACAGCTACTGTGCCCATCAATTGCCGCCACTGTGCCATCAAACGCAGCCACTGTGCCAATTGCCGCCACTGTGCCATCATATGCAGCTACTGTATCCATCAAATGCCACCACTGTGCCATCAAACACAGCTACTGTACCATCATACGCAGCTACTGTGCCCATCAATTGCCGCCACTGTGCCATCATACGCAGCTACTGTACCCACTGGTCCACAGGAAAAACTGACAAGGTGGACCTGATTGCAAAGCTTGGGTGAAAAATTCTCAAAGGGGGGGTGGTTTGGGGGTGGTAACAATGAAGCATGGCTGTGTGTTTTTACTGTCCCTTCCCCCCATCACATGTGTAAAGTAGCATCTCATTGTGTGCTCATGGTCATTATCATTATGATGATCAGAGTACAGCAGGTGCTCTATGGCTCTGTCAGTGTAACATGCTGTTGGGTGCTGACTTTGTTATGGCTGTGCTGTGTTATAGTCTGTAACACACAGTACAGCCATATATTAAGGAAGTCAGCACCCAACAGCATGTTACACTGACAGAGCCATAGAGAACCTGCTATGCTCTGATCATCATAATGACCATGAGCACACAATGGGGAGTCAGGGGACTGAGCCTCAGCCTGTGTGATGTGTCACTGTGTGTGTGTGCAGGGGGATTGCTTGCCTGTGAACAGGTATTGGGATTATTCTTTCTTTCAGCCTCTTCAGTGATAAGTCTCTCCCTCAGGCTGCAGCACGGCACTTACTGAGGGAAGGGAGCTGCATTACAATTGAATCCTTTAGCTGAGGAAAGCATACAGTGAGCACAAGGTACACTGATGCAGAGAAGGGATTGTATTCCTCCACCCAAAAATGGAGAAAAAGTTCCTCTTCTTCTCTCATCTCCTGGGCCCCTCTATTAACCTGATGGGGCCCAGGAAGGTACTATATACCTTGCCAATCAAGGTGGTGCAGGGTAATAAAGTTATTTAGCTAATTCATTTTTTTAGCTAGAAATCTGCTTGGACCCCCCCCCCTGCTGGCCGGGCCCGGTACAACAGGGCTGGTTGTACTGCCCTATCAGCGGCCCTGCCTAGAAGAGATATCTATAGATTTTTAGACTTGTTTTGTAATATCTCATATAGTCGTGAGATAAGGCCCTGCTTTTGACCTCTCTTCCTCAATGATGAGATTATTTTAGAATTGGTAGGTTTAAATTCAAACGTACGAGCCTGGGTCTGTAAGGCATGTCTAAGCTGCAGATATTGGAAGAACCTCTGCCTTGGAATCCCAAACTCCTCAGACAGTTGAGAAAAAGATTTAAAGCTATCATTTTCAAACAGTTGCTCCATAAGTCTCAATCCCTTCATCTGCCATAGCTCAAACCCTTCCAGCTTCTGCAGCTCCTCACAGTTTGTATAATTCCAAATTGGGGTATAAGAGGTATATCCCGTGATATTAGTAATATTTTTCATTTCCTGCCAGACCTAGAGAACAATTTACCTGATATGAACTTTTTATCCATTTGTAAGTCTGTTGTCTCTAACAAGGAGATCAATGTATCTTCATTACATAGAGGCAATAATAATCCCTGTATGGAATCGCTCTCCACAATTTCCGTCCACCCATAGAACTGCTGTAATTGTGTGGCCAAAAAGTAATTTTTGGGTTGTGGAATAATGAGTTCCCCTTCATCCTTGGCCAGCATTAAGCTTGTTAGTTTTATGCGTGACTGTTTTTTCTTCCATATAAGCTAGCGGAGAAGAGATTCTATCTTCCTGAACCAAAACATTGTTATCCAAATGGGACAGTTATGAAAGATATACAATAACTGTGGGGCCCAAATCATCTTTAGGAGACTGGCTCTGCCAATCACAGTTAGTGGTAATTTACACCATCTCCGGCATTTATCACTGAACCTAAGCAATAATGGTTTGAGGTTCAAATCAATATAGCATTTCGTGTTACCTCAATCCCAAGTTATTGGAATTTATCTTTTATTTGTATTTGTGTAGTGTCACTTGGTAAAGAAATATTCACATCGTGCATCGGCATCAATATTGATTTCTCCCAATTGATACGAAACCCCGAGAACTGGCCAAATACAGAAACAAGCATAATAAGTTCCTCCAGGAACTTCAACCGCATATAAAGCTATTTTTTCTTCCCTTCTCGAGCGTCAAAACCCTACTATCCCCTCTGACTCTCTTATGGCTGCAGCCAATGGTTCCAATGCCAGAGCAAACAACAATGGGGACAGAGGGCAACCTTGTCTAGTCCCCCTGGACAAAGAAAAGATCGGTGACATAGTATTATTGATTCTCAGTGTCGCCTTTGGATCTTTATATAATATTTTTAGCCAGGATAGAAAACCTGGACCTATACCAAAGGCACTCAATGTCGCCCATAAGTATTCCCATTCCACCATATCAAAAGCCTTCTGCGCATCAAGGGATAAAATGGCACCAGTCCCCCCATTATCCATTGATAACTGCAAGTTCAAAAAGAGTCTTCGGATATTTGTTGCCGCAGATCTAGATGGTATAAACCCCGATTGATCTCTATGAATCAGAATATTAATATATTTGGATAGCCTATTTGCCAGTACCCTGGCTAAGATCCTAACATCAAATGTAAGAAGAGAGATCGGGCGATATGAATCTGGTTTTAATGGGTCTTAAAATTACTATTATTATTGTTTCTGTCATTGATTTAGGGATTTACTGTGTAATATAAGCTTCATTCAGAACTTCAACTAATTCTGGCTATAAGGTCTGACCATACTGTATATTTTATATTTCTCTACCGGAAATCCATCCATCCCTGGAGCTTTATTGTTTTGGATTTGCCTTACTGCCTATTCCAACTCTGCCAGAGTTATAGAGTGATCCAAAGATTCACTTCCTATTGGTGTCAATTTAGGTAATTCTAAATTGTCCAGAAATTGTATACTTTGATTTATTTTATTTGAAATTTCAGATTCATAAAGCCATATATAGAAGTCCATAAATATACTCTGGATACTCTCTGTGTCATATACCACTTCACTTTTTATATCTTTAATAGCCGCTATTCCAGATGGACCTTCTTGATTCTGTGTTATCATAGCCAGCATATGTCCCACCTGCTCCCCCATTTCATAATGTTTTTGACTCTGTAGAAATCTATTTTCTGCCTTAATTATAAATCCGTTTTTATATAGCTTTTGAGCTTCCTGCCAGGCTACACGTTTTTCTTCTGTAGGTTCTACTTTAAACTCCTGTTTTGTCTGCTTAACTCTTTGCATTACTTCCTCCTCTTGAAGCCTAGTTTACTTTATAATATTGGCTATTTCTTTAATTATTATACCTCGTAGATAGGCCTTCATTGCATCCCAAACAACTATCAAAGAGGTTGAACGCTTGTTAGCTCTAAAAAATTCTTGCAACGGCAGTTCTATTTGACTCTTCTCTGGAATCAGGGTCAGCCACTGAGGGTTAACTTTCCACATTGGACGAAGCAGTTGTTCCCTCTATTCCAGGGATAGAGTCAGTGGAGAGTGGTCAGAGAGTCCACTTGATTCATACTGAATTGATTTTAGCCATGGGAGAAAACTCTTGTTTCCCAGGGCCAAATCAATTCTCGATAATGACCCATATGTGCTAGAACAGCACGAATATTCTCAACTAGTAGGATATCTCAATCTCCATACATCCATTAAGCCCGTCTCCTGTATCTGGCCAGCCAATCTTGTTACATTCTCTTTCCCTCTACTCTTTTTATTACTCTGATTGTCTACCTCTTCATTCAGTACGTTATTGAAATCCCCAATTATTAATGTTGGTACTTCCGACCATTGTGTAATTTTTCCAAAAACCTTTTTTAATACTTCATCCTTATATGGAGGAGGAATATAAACGTTCACCAGAAAAAACATTTTATCATTACAAGTGCATAAAAGCATCAGATAGCGACCCAAAGGGTCTCTAATACACTGTTTACATGTAAACCTAATGGAGCTCGAAATCAGAATGCTCACTCCTCGAGAATAGGGATGGGCGAACGGTTTGGCCCGAATTTCGGGCTGAACTTTGGTTGTTCCGATGTTCTGCGAACACCAAACAATATGCGATGTTCAGTGCAAATTCGAAAGCCGCCGGAACACCGTTAAAGTCTATGGGACACTAACATCAGAAATCAAAAGTGCTCATTTTAAAGGCTTATATGCAAGTTATTGTCATAAAAAGTGTTTGGGGATCTGGGTCCTGCCCCAGGGGACATGTATCAATGCAAACATTTTTTTTTAAAAACAGACATTTTTTCGGGAGCAGTGATTTTTTTTAATGCTTAAATTGAAACAATAAAAATGAAATATCCCTTTAAATATCATGCCTGGGGAGTGTCTATAGCATGCCTGTAAAGTGGTGCATTTTTCCCGTGTTTAGAACAGTATCACAGCAAAGCGACATTTCTAAAGGAAAAATTGTCATTTAAAACTGATCGCGGCTGTAATGAATTGTCAGGTCTCGGCAATATAGATAAAATTCAAATAAATACAAATAAAAACAAAATACAATAAAATACAAGACGGTTAAGAGGGCCCTGCTCATAAGAGCTTACAATCTAATAGGATGGGGCAAGTGGTACAAAAGGGCATAACTGCGGGGAGATAAGCTGAAGGAAGTGAGTAATAAAAGATTAGATGGAGACGTGATAGGCTTCCCCGAACAAATGTATTTTTGGGGACCGCCTAAAGGCAACCAGAGTAGGAGATAGCCCGACAGGTTGAGGTAGAGAGTTTTAGAGGATGGCAGAGGCTCTTGAGAAGTCCTGGAGATGAGCATGGGAGGAGGAAACCAGGAAGCTTGAGAGCAGGAGGTCTTGAGAGGAGCGTAGAGGATGGTTTGGGTGATATTTGGAGACAAGATTGGTGATGCAGCTCGGAGTGGAATTGTGAATGAATTTGTATGTTGTTGTTAGTATTTTGAATTGAATTAGTTGGGCAATTGGAAGCCAGTGTAGGGATTGTTGGAGAGGGATAGCAGACAATGAGCGGTTGGTAAGGTAGATGAGTCTGGCAGCAGCATTAATGATAGACTGAAGAGGGGATAGTCTATGGAGAGATAGGCCTATGAGAAAGGAGTTGCAATAGTAAAGGCGATCAATAACAAGGGAATGAATGAGTAGATTGGTGGTCTCATTAGTTAAAGTGTTACTAAACCCAGGACCCTGCATTCACTATACTTGGCCTTCTACAGTCCACATAACATGGAAATTCATTTATTTTAGTAATTATAAACTGCTAAATACCTTTTCTCATCAGCAGTTAGAGCAGTCTTGTGCCAAATATCAGTGTCCAGCCAAGCACTGGTTAAAGCTTGTAGGAGTTTTCTGACTATCCGATGAGACTGCAAGACCCCTGACCCTCTGTCTGGACAGTGTTGATTGGCCCTGTGCTGATCACATGCACTCTCCCAAGAACAAACCTCTCTAGCAATACACACGAAACTGAGCATGTGCAGAGTGACTCCAAAGGCTCTGTCTTATCAGGAGATGGATTGGGGACAGTGGAAGAAGGGAAGGATCAGAGAAGCCAGGATCAAACAGCCTTTTTACACAATCCAGAGAATTAACCCCTTCCACAGTGAGTATAACAAGCATGTTTTACTGCATATACAGACCGATTTCACTGTTGTGGGTTTAGTAACACTTTAAAAAGGGGCACATTTCAGAGATGTCATGGAGGTGAAGTCTACAAGCTTTTGACTTTCCTTGCTACTGATATTTATATCCCTTATGATTCAGAGCCACCTTGTCTACCTGTCAGGGATTTGAGTAAAAATCCCTGTCTAAGCTACATGTCTGTAGTTTATATTCACATATACAGATTAATGGTGGTGATTTTGCCATTTTGAATTTTACTGATTACATATGACATATTTCAGTGCTGTTCTTTAATGAAATAATGTATGTAAAGGCTTTATTCAGTCAAATGAGAAACCCCTAAGATGAAGTGCTCTGTAGCATAATTAATCCTAATATCCAGAATTTCACTGTATACTTCATTATAAATAATTTTTTCCTGACTATCGACACTTTTTATTTATTATTATTATTATAATTAGATGCATCGTTTTTAGTCCACAACATTGATCCCAGCACTATTAATTTTGTTTGTAAAGGCAAACTCCACCTTTAACAACATGTTACATGTTACAACCATATTTAGGGTGTAACATGTAACATGCTGCTGAGCTCCAAACGTGACAATGGGCGGTTGTTCCTCTCTGTCTCTTTTAAAATCAGTGCAGCTGTGAGAGGCTTCACCTGCACAGTCACATCATGCATTTACAGAGATCTGTGAATAAATAAACTACAAATCCCATCTGGCACAATGGCAGACAGACTTCTAGTTATCACTTGTAGTCCATCGACACTTCTTACAGCTATCTAATGTAAAGCCCATACAGTTGTACAG